>NC_086229.1:32934908-33107408 GCF_036321145.2 Pelmatolapia mariae
CTAATTGGATTTTTCTGTATGTGTGTAGATCTTCCCTGGACCCGTCCCTGTATCTTTGAGTGAGCGAGTGAGCGAGAGGAGCGTTGGAGGAAAAGGAGTGGGATCGTTGCTGAGAGAGTGGAGTGTATTTTCGGACCCTTCCTCTTCCCCTCGGACCCTGGAGCCCCGGACCCCTCTCCCGAACACTTTGTATATATTATCACCTGGTGAAATCACTGTAAATAAACGCACTGTCAGTTTTTGCAAAGGTCTCCTGGTCTGCGCCTGAGTCCACCTACAAAACCCTGTCAGGAGACAGCATTACAGTGTGTTGTTTAACTGTATAAAAAGTGAGTCATATGAGGACAATTCTGACATGAGTAATGACACAATAAGTGTAAGGACACATGAAGTATATGAAGCCACTCATAGGTTATCTGATAGTAAAGCTTCTGGTTTGGATCACATCACTGCAGAACATTTAAAACATGCTAGTTTAAGGCTAGCTCCTCTTCTAGCGCTCTGCTTCACTGGGTTTATGGTTCATGGCATATTACCAGACTCAATGCTGTGTATTTTACTGGTACCAGTTATGAAGGACAAAGCTGCAACAGTGAGCTGTCTGGATAATTACAGGCCGATTGCACTAGCCAGTATTTTATCTGAGGTGTTAGAAAGAATCTTGTTTGACAGAGTTAGTGTGTTCATCTCTTCTCTGGATAATCAGTTTGGCTTCAAACCAAAGCACAGCACTGACATGTGCATATATGCACTCAAGGAAATAGTCAGTTTGTATAGGGCTAAACATTCATCTGTCCTCATGTGTTTCATTGATGCCTCTAAAGCTTTTGATTGAGTGAACCACAGAAAACTTTTTGATAAATTGAAGAGACGGGGAGTTCCTCAATACATCGTGAGGATTCTCTCTTACTGGTACGCTCATCAGAACATGCAGGTTAAATGGGGAAGCAGTATTTCTGCTCCCTTTGGTGTCAGCAATGGTGTTAGACAGGGTGGGATTTTGTCTCCAATTTTATTTAATTTATATGTTGATGATCTGTCCATACAGCTGACAGCCTGTAACACTGGGTGTATATTAGGTAAAACATTGATAAATCATCTTATGCATGCAGATGACCTGGTTGTTTTTAGTCCAAGCAGTGCTGGGTTACAGGAGCTTCTTAATGTCTGTACTGAATATGGTGTGCAATATGACATAAAGTACGATGCAGTTAAAAGTGCTGTCTTGATATGTACCGAGCAGGATAAACAGCTAAATTTCCCTTTGTTTAAACTGGCCTCAAAAACTCTTGAAGTTCATAAAAAGGTGAAATACCTCGGTCACTTTATTACTGAGCAAATAAATGATGATGATGATGATATATACAGACAGCGGTGTAAGCTCTATGTGCAGGCAAATACTATTGCACGCAGCTTTTGTTCACTTCCAGCTAAAGTGGCTTTGTTTAAAGCGTATTGCACACCGGTATATGCTGCCCCCTTGTGGTCATCCTACAAACAATGTAGCATGCATAAGCTGCATGTTGCATATAATGATGCGATGAGAATTCTTTGTAGGATAATTAGAGGGGGTAGTGCCAGCCAGATGTTTGTAGCTGTGGGTGTTTGGACCTTTCAAGCACTTTTAAGGAAGTTAATGTTTAATTTTAGAGAACGACTGGATGGTTCTACTAACAGTGTAATTTTAGCACTCACAGATCTGACAGTGAGTGGTTCCCGTTACTCATCCAGTCTGAGAAAGCACTGGTTGAAGTGTTTGTGTACTTATAGATTTCTTTTAGGTAATTGTGTTTTATGTATAATATGATTTTATATTTTTTTAAATGTTTCATAACACACACACACACACACACACACACACACACACACACACACACAAATATAATTTATGTATTTATTTACTTACTTATTTTTTTAAGGTTTAAGGTTTTTAAGGTTAATACCTTACACACATCCCCCTGGATGTGTGTTTTTTTGTCTTGTTTTTTTATGGACATGAAGTCTGCCACTAAAGATTGAATTAGTGTCCTTTTCTCTGCCACTGTCACCAGAGTGTCCAGCTTCATGCCAACCACAGAGCCAGCCTTCCTGATTAGTTTCTCCAGCCTGGATGAGTCCTTCTTTGCTGTCCTGCTCCCCTCCTACTCCTGCAACCACCGACTGGTAAAACATCCTCAGGAGCTTCCTGCAGATGTTAAAAGACCTCAGCCTCCTGAGGAAGTACAGTCGGCTTTGGCCTTTTTTATACAGGTGCTGGGTGTTGCATGACCAGTCCAGTTTGTTGTCCACCCACAGCCTGAGGTACTTGTATGTGTTGACCACCTCCACCTCCTCTCCCTCCATCTGAACTGGCAGTGGACCTGGTCTGGACCTCCCGAAGTCCACAACCAGTTCCTTGGTCTTTGAGGTGTTGAGTTGCAGGTGGTTTGTGTGACTCCATGTGACGAAGTTCTTCACCAGACTTCTGTACTCCTCTTCCTGATCATCCCAGATACACCCCATGATGGCCGTGTCGTCTGCAAACTTCTGAACATGGCATAATTCAGAGTTGTAGCAGAAGTCAGAGGTGGAGAGGGGACAGCCCTGTGGTGCTCCTGTGCTGCTGACCACAGGGTCAGACGTGATGTCCTTCAGCCTGACGTACTGTGGTCTGTCAGTGAGGTAGTTGGAGATCCAAGCAACCAGGCAGGGGTCCACCTGCATCCTGTTCAGTCTCTCCTGGAGCATACAGGGCCGGATTGTATTAAAGGCACTGGAAAAGTCCAGAAACAGGATCCTGACCGTGCCTTTTCCCTTGTCCAGGTGTGAGTGGGCTCTATGTAGGAGGTACAGGATGGCATCCTCCACTCCGACATCCAGTAGTGGGTCCTGGGCATGTTGTACCTGTGGTTGGAGGAGGCTGAAAAAGAGCTCTAGTCTTCATAAGATGTGACGTCAGTGCCACCGGTCGGAAGTCATTCAGCTTATTGGGCCGGTTCTTTTTGGGGACCGGGACGATGCACGATGTCTTCCAGAGGGCGGGCACTCTCCCCAGTCGCAGGCTGAGGTGGAAGATTCTATGTAGCAGCTATCCAAGTTCAGCAGCACATGCCTTTAGCATCCTAGGACACACCTTGTCTGGGCCTGCTGCCTTCCTTTACAATTACAATTCAGTTTTATTTATACAGCACCAAATCACAACAACAGTCACCTCAAGGTGCTTTATATTGTAAGGTAGATCCTACAATAATAGATACAGAGAAAAACTCAATGATCATGTGACCCCCTATAGGCCCTTTCACATCGGACACTACATGCGCTGTGCTTACCACTAGCTAGGGCAAAGGACCCAAAATCTCTGTTTGCCTGGTGGCTGTATTATTGCTAGTACGTCACTTTTTTGCAGCCGCTTCACGTGTACTAGATGTGTTTGCTCTCTGTCATTTTACAGAGCCACCATCGAGAGCTTACTAACCTATTGCATATGCATCTGGTACACTAGCTGCACAGTGGCTCAGAGGAAACTTGACAACATAAGACACGCAGTATGAAACACATAAAGGGTGAGACAAACTGAAATACAGGGCAAATCTAATAAACAAATAAACTTAGCTAACCTACAGAACTTAAAGATAAACATCAATATCCAAATAACTAAAACTAAAAACGCTGGGTCAACATACACAGGAACATGACAACCTGCTGTCTTAAAGCTCAAAACATCATAAAAGATGCCTCAAATCCTGGCCTCTCTCTGTTTGAACTGTTGCCCTCAGGCAGACGGTACAGAGCAATCAGTGTAAGGACTAATAGACTCAAACACAGCTCTTATCCAACTGCAATAACACGTCTGAATACTGCTACAAAGAAATGTTCATCACGCCACTCTTGTATTAATCTATGTGCTGACTGAAGCATGTATGTGGGAATGTATGTGAATGTTTGCTCATACTATTCTTATTAGCACTTTAAGTATTTCATTTATTGATTTTATAGAATTTTATTGTTTTATTTATATTTTCACATTTTTAGGGATGATGCGCTGACCGGGGAGCACTTTTAATTTCGTTGTACCTGTGACAATGACAATAAAGACATTCTGATTCTTCTAAAACATAGATCTCTCTGGCTTTGTATCAATATTTCAATCAAAACTTTGTAGAGCCACCTTTCACTGTAATTACAGCAGTGAGTCTTTCGGGGTATGTCACTACCAGCTTTGCACATCTAGAGACTGAAAAATTTGCCCATTCTTCATTGCAAAACAGCTCCAGCTCAGACAGATTGGATGGAAAGTGTCTCTGAACAGCAGTTTTCAAGTCTTGCCACAGATGCTCGATGGGATTTAGGTCTGAACTTTGACTGGCCCTTCTAACACATGGATATTCTTTGATCTAAACCATTCCACTGAAGCTCTAACTGTATGTTTAGGGTCATTGTCTTGCTGGAAGGTCAGTCTCCATCCCAGTCTCAAGTCCTTTGCAGCCTCCAACAGGTTTTCTTCCAGAATTGCCATGTATTTAGCTCCATCCATCTTCCCATCATCTCTGACCAGCTTCCCCGTCCCCGTAGAAGAAAAAAAGCCACACAGCATGATGCTGCCACCACCATGTTTCACAGTGGGGATGGTACGTTCAGGGTAATGAGCAGTGTTACTTTTCTGCCACACGTAGCACTTTCATTTAGGTCAAAAAGTTCACCTTTGGTCTCGTCTGACCAGAGCACCTTCTTCCACATGTTTGCTGTGCCCCCTACATGGCTCCTGCAAACTGCAAACAGGACTTCTTATGTCTTTCGGTCAACATTGGCTTTCTTCTTGACACTCTTCCATATAGGCCAGATTTGTGGAGTACACAACTTACAGGTGTCCTGTGGACAGATTCTCCCACCTGAGCTGTGGATTTCTGCAGCTCCTCCAGAGTTGACCGTGGGCCTCTTGGAAGCTTCTCTGACCAGAGCTCCCTTTGTTCAGTTTGTCAGTTTAGGTGGACGGTCATGTCTTGGTAGGAGCAGAATTTTTCCATGTTTGCATGATGGATTGAACAGTGCTCCTTGAGATGTTAGGATAGCTCGGGATATTTTTTTTATAACCCATTCCTGCTTTAAACGTATCTACAACTTTATCCCTGACCTGTCTGGGGGATTCCTTGGTCTTCATGAAGCTGTTTCTTCACTAATGTTCTGTAACAAACTGTTACGGCTGCGGCCATATGACCACTGTGTGCTGCCTTGTTCTGTCTCTCTACTGTGTTTTAGACTCTTTGCAGGTCCATCCTCTAATGAAGAGTAGCGAGCGGCTGATTGGCCCGTGGAACACCACGAAATGGCCCACGTTCAAAAGCCGCTCTGACAGCTACGGAGAGATAGAGAGAGAGAAGCGAGCAAGCGGTTTGACAGCCGACGCGGTCCTGGCCCTGGCCCTGGTTTCCAGCTTATACCTTTTGTTGTGTATTTGTGTGAGCGTGTTCGGTGAGAGCAGCTCCTAGTGTGTTAACTTAGTGCTTAGGCACTCATAGGCTGAAGCAGAAGGGGTGAGCCGCCTTTTTTCTTTGGAACAGTTTTCTCCTGTTTTCCGGGTTAGGGAGCGAGGGTTAGTATTGTCATTTGTTTGTTTTATTTCTTTCCTAGGGTTCAGTTAGTTTTCTCTGGTGGGGTTTAGTTGGTTTTGTTTATTGTTTTGGCCTGGGTTCACCCTGGAGCTATGCTTCATCACCTTTAATGAAATCACTTTTTTTTACTCACAACTGGTTTTGGATGTTTGGCTTGGGAACCAGGGCGGGTATTTGTCTCTCTCTCTTCCAACCTTTATGTGCGTCTCCACCCGCCTAGACTGGGGGCGTAACACAAACTACTGAGGCCGTCACAGAGCAGTTGTATTTATAATGAGACTAAATTACACACAGGTGAACTTGATTAGGTAATTAGGTGACTCCTAAAGGCAATTGATAACACTGGATTTTGTCTACAGGTTTTCAGAGTAGAGGTGGCTGAATACAAATGCACACCACACTTTTCAGATATTTCTTTGCTTAAATTTTGAAAAAGATTTTTAACTTTTGTACCACTTTACAACTATGTGCTACTTTGTGTTGGTCTACCACAGAAAATCTCAATAAGAAACATTTAATTTTGTGGTTGTAAGCTGACAGAAAGTGTAAAAGTTCAAGGGGTATGAATACTTTTTCAAGGCACTGTAGGTGCTAAATGATTCAGGTATATTTTTGTTAATTTAATGAACCCTTTGAAAAAATAATTTAGAAACTAGGCCATTACCAAGGACTAATTCTGTTTACA
The DNA here is from genome assembly GCF_036321145.2 of Pelmatolapia mariae. NCBI lineage: Eukaryota > Metazoa > Chordata > Actinopteri > Cichliformes > Cichlidae > Pelmatolapia > Pelmatolapia mariae. Next base: position 32,941,182 of record NC_086229.1, read on the forward strand.
TTATACATGCTTCCCTTAGGCAGTATCATCAGAAGACATAGCATGCATTTTCACTGCTATGCAGATGACACCCAACTATATCTACCAATGAAGCCAGGTAACACACACCAATAGTGGTAAATTTCTGTCCCAAACCTTGAAAAGATAATTCTTCCACTTCTTAATGTGAGCTGTCCAGATTTATTTCTGACTCGTACATACAAACAAACGATGTCATGGTCAAAAAACTATTTTCTGCTACAGCACACATTTCCATTGCCATACTGGCGCATTCTAACCTGCTCCCACACATGTGTCGTAATGTTTATCTTACCCAACAAAATTAAACATGCAGCATTTATTCTCTGACAACATCTTATACAGAATCAAACATGTAACATAATAACTGAAACAGTATGAAAAATATTGTAACGATGGTTAAAGGTTATTTTACAGCGACAGGTTGGCTATCTCTGTGCACTGTTGTTGATTCTTAAAGGTACATGTTTGGTTGTGCTGCAGGAAAAAGGGAGTTAGTGTGTGCGGGAAGGGGAGGGGGCTTCTTGTTGTTATTGTCCGGGCCTGAAGAGAGTGTGTTGTACCGGAGGACTCTCCCTGCGTTCAGGGTTCCTCCTTTACCAGGTGTAACAGTTAAGTTTAACATCCAGGCATCCATGAAAACAGAATTTATTACATTTAACGGAGTTAGAAGTTAGCAGGAAGTTAGCTCGCTAGCTTCCACCTAAACATGATATAGCATGTTCTGACTGAGAGATTTGTGAAACAAATTCAAACGTATAGCTCTGCTATCACTTCCAACATAGATGATGACAGAAAACTAAACAGCAGTGACATTTGTAGGGTTACTGAAGTTGGGCTAGCTGGTATATGATGTGCTACATGATTGCTAGCAACACAGCTATGTTAGCATAGCATAAACACAGTGAAACTGGAGGATGAACGCTAAGTTTTCCACTTGATAAAAGTTAACGTGAGGGTTCCCGATGGTTAGGGACAAATGCACTCGCATGGCAGGATGCTGTAAACGGACCAAACTTCAGTCAGGAGAACAACTGAGATAATCCATCCACAATACGAGGTTAGTCATTAATATACTGCTGCATGTGTAGCTGTTGCTGTTCTGTGAGTCTATCGTGCAAGTGGTGTGATATGCCCATGTAGAAAGGACGGCACTGCAACACTGGACTTGCCCTTACTCTGGGCTCCCTCTTTATTCTGGCAACTGGTACAAAGAAAACAGCACACAGTCGTCATTAACAGTGTGCAAGGCAACTGCAACATTCAGTTCACCAGCTTGGGAGTATTTTCCTTTTGCTTTTTTTTCCAAACATAACACTTAACAAATGAAAAAGATACAACACAACATCAACAAAGTCTTTCTTTAAAAGTTCTAGCTGAAACCAAACCTGTGATCGTATAGTGGCAGTATTATTTATTTATTTTTCTCCTTTTTCCTAACCAACAACAACAATAACATATAAAACAGCTTTTCTATTATAAAACAATCATCATTGTTCATCTTTTTTTTTCCTATACAACAGCGTCAATTAAAACTTATACTTAACAGCGCCTACCTGGTACAAAGAAAACAGCACACAGTCATCATTAACAGTGTGCAAGGCAACTGCAACATTCAGTTCTGTTAAAAAGAATTAGAACAATTACAATCACACAGAGAAACATTCGAGCTGAGTGCAAGTCAAAAAGCACCCGACTAGCTAACGAGTATTAGCTTAGCTTTTTTTTTTTTTTTTTTTGTATTAGCTTAGCTTAGCATGCTAACTAAAAATGCTACTCGTGAATAAAGTTACTACCCATGCATCAAAATGCCTGTAACTTTCAGGATACATGCTAGTACTGCTTACAATCAAAATACATGTTGACAATTACCACTATAAGAATGTTTTCATTAATACACATACACAATTGACAACAGTATCGCTCACAAGCACCTACCACCAGCTTGGGAGTATTTTCCTTTGCTGAGGCATGCGCTGTGCAGCGATTAGGAACCTTAACAGTTGCAGTTGCGGTATTTGTCCACCAGGTGGCTCCAACTATTCACAAAGCACATCAATTTTGAGGAAATTCATTAAGCTATTTTCTAACTCTGTTACACATGGACTGAGCTGTAGTTATATCGAAAGGTTTTAAAAAACGAGCTTTAAAATACATAGTGGTGATAAAAACCGAGACAGGCCGACAGTAACTGTTTTTTTTGGGGGGAGGTTGAGATTAAATAGAAGAAGATACAAAGCAAATAAAACATGTTAAAAACACAAAAGCCAAAATAAACATAGGATAGTTTGTTCCCGGAAGCAGGAATCATCACGTCATCACTTAAAGACCGGATTAGTTAAACTGCAGGAATGTCTTAAAGACATAAAGACCTGGATGGCCGCTAACTTTCTGCTTCTTAATTCAGATCAAACTGAGGTTATTGTACTCGGCCCTGAAAATCTTAGAAATATGGTATCTGACCAGATTCTTACTCTGGATGCCGTCAACGCACATATTAAACAAATATGTAAGACTGCTTTCTTCCATTTGTGCAACATCTCTAAAATTAGAAATATCCTGTCTCAGGGTGACGCTGAAAAACTAGTTCATGTATTTATTACTTCCAGGCTGGACTACTGTAATTCATTATTATCAGGAAGTCCTAAAAACTCCCTGAAAAGCCTTCAGTTAATCCAAAACGCTGCAGCAAGAGTACTGACAGGGACTAGAAAGAGAGAGCAGATTTCTCCTGTTTTGGCTTCCCTTCATTGGCTTCCTGTTAAATCCAGAATTCAAAATCCTGCTCCTCACATACAAGGTCTTAAATAATCAGGCCCCATCTTATCTTATTGACCTTGTAGTACCATATCACCCTATTAGAGCACTTTGCTCTCGCTGCAGGCCTACTTGTTGTTCCTAGAGTATTTAAAAGTAGAATGGGAGGCAGAGCCTTCAGTTTTCAGGCCCCTCTTCTGTGGAACCAGCTTCCAGGTTGGATTCAGGAGACAGACACTATCTCTACTTTTAAGATTAGGCTTCAAACTTTCCTTTTTGCTAAAGCATATAGTTAGGGCTGGACCAGGTGACCCTGAATCCTCCCTTAGTTATGCTGCAATAGGTGTAGGCTGCTGGGGGATTCCCATGATGCATTGAGTTTTTCTTTTCCAGTCACCTTTCTCACTCACTATGTGTTAATAGACCTCTCTGCACTGAATACTTGTTATTAATCTCTGGCTCTCTTCCACAGCATGTCTTTATCCTGTCTTCCTTCTCTCACTCCAACTGGTCGCAGCAGATGGCCCCGCCCCTCCCTGAGCCTGGTTCTGCTGGAGGTTTCTTCCTGTCAAAAGGGAGTTTTTCCTTCCCACTGTCGCCAAAGTGCTTGCTCATAAGGGGTCATATGATTGTTGGGTTTTTCTCTGTATCTATCTATTAATATAGAATATACTGTACAATATAAAGCGCCTTGAGGCAACTGTTGTTGTAATTTGGTGCTATATAAATGAAATTGAATTGAATAATATTAGATCTGTGAAATGATTATGGGTAATTTTTTCACTAATGATTAAAATTTTATTTGTGAAGAAGTTCATGAAGTCATTACTAGTTAATGTTAAAGGGATGGTTGGCTCAATAGAGCCAACCATCCCTTTCATTTAAACTAACATAATCATCCGGCTGCAACCAGGTTTCTGTAAGGCAGAGTAAATCGATTTGTTGATCAATTATTAAGTCATGAACTAACAGAGACTTGGAGGAGAGAGACCTAATATTTAATAATCCACATTTCACTGTTTTACTCTTTGGTTCAGATGTGGATACTGTATTGTTCTTTCTTTGTGAGTTTTTATGTTTAAGTTGTTTATTGCTGGTTTTTAGTTTGTTTTTTATCTTTTTGGAAGCTGACACAGTCTCAATGGAGATGGGTTTTTGGGGGGGTAGCAGGAAGAGAGAAGCTGCAGAGAGGCGTGTAAGACTGCAACTCTGCTTCCTGGTCCCAACTCTGGATAGTCATATTTTGGGGGGTTTAATAAATTGGTCCATATTTCTAGAAATGAGAGCTGCTCCATCCAAAGTGGGATGGATGCCGTCTCTCCTAACAAGACCAGGTTTCCTCCAGAAGGTTTGCCAATTATCTATGAAGCCCACATCGTTTCTGGGACACCACTCAGACAGCCAGCAATTTAAGGAGAACATGCGGCTAAACATGTCACTCCTGGTCTGATTGGGGAGGGGACCAGAGAAAACTACAGAGTCCCACATTGTTTTGGCAAAGTTACACACCGATTCAATATTGATTTTAGTGACCTCCGATTGGCGTAACCGGGTGTCATTACTGCCGACGTGAATTATGATCTTATTGTATTTACGTTTATCCTTAGCCAGCAGTTTTAAATTTCCTTCAATGTCGCCTGCTCTGGCCCCTGGAAGACAATTGACTATGGTTGCCGGTGTCTCTAGCTTCACATGTCTGAGAACAGAATCACCAATTACCAGAGTTTGACCCCCGGCGGGTGTGTCGCCGAGTGAGGAAAAGAGGTTAGACACATAAACAGGTTGGTGGTGTACCTGGGGCTTCTGTTTAAGACTATGCTTCCTCCTCACCGTCACCCAGCCGCCCTCTTTCCCCAGCTGCTTGGGGTCTGCCGGGGAACAGCTAGCGGGGCCTGTGCTATCTTCGGCTGCACCAGCTGCAGGGGCCTGGCTAGCTACGGGTGAATGAAGGGTGCAAAGCCGAGTCTATGAAGAAAGAATGTATCTAAAACTTTTTAAATAAGCAGATAAGCTACTCAAAAACACCACCATGTTTGAGCAGGAACAGGAAGTGATACTCTACTGCAGAGAGAGAACACCAAGTGACAGCCAAGGTATGGAAGGGTTGCATGTTTACAACATAATAAACACCAGCATCCACACCGGAGTCCACCCAAGTGAGCCTTTAGTTAACGTCACTGAGTCTCTGAGATACACACAATGGTCCCTCAAACAGTGGTGCAAGTTTAGCAGTAAAGTTAGACTGAGCGTCTGACCTGGGGTGTGTCCTAACGCTAAGAAGGTCACCAACATTAAACGTGGCATGTCGATGTTTCAAGTCATAATAATGTTTCTGTTTGTCATGACTATAGTCAAGAGCCGCTCTGGCGTGGTCGTGAGTTTCCTGTAGGGAGGCTATAAGAGTCTCAGGGTAAGGTACGCCTGGTTCATCGACACCTGCTGTAGAAGGCTGAGTGATAAGGTCAAGTGGGGTGTCTAACTCACGACCATAAAGCATCATGGCAGGAGTCATACCTGCACTGTCATGGGGGGCGGTACGCAGAGCAAAGCAAATCTGAGGGAGAAACTTGTCCCATGATGTGTGTGTTACGGCCTCTGGCCTCAGGTGGCCCCGCCTTCCTCTATGGAAATCAAAGCGTTCCAGGACTCACGGGGGATTGGCTGGCCAGGGACCTATGCCCGCCCCAACTTCATGCAGATCAGAGTGTGCCAGACCACACACACCATTGGCTGCTGCAGGAGCCTTGAACACGACGGACCAATGACGCGGCTGCCTGCATTTACCGGGGAATATAAAAGGCTGAGGATCCTTCATTCGTGGGGGACTTGTTGATTTGAATAGACTGTGTAGACTGTCCCTCCTGCCTTTGCCTTTGTATTGCTGCCCTTTGCAACCTTTGAGTTGAGTAACTGCCTGTGAGATGTTTAGATGATTAGTGTTCTACTGGTTTATTAGTGTTATTTGAATATATGAGTTGTTTGTTATGTTTGTTTAAATCACCCCTTTGCCTAGTGAGTTGTTTCACTAACAGTTTTCAGTTGTGTTAATAAACCTTATGTTTTTCTTTTTATCTAACCCCCTTGTCTCTGGGCTCATTTATGTTACATCCCCTGTCGCCTAGCAGAGCCGGGTCGTAACATAAGTGGGGACTCGTCCGGGATCTGAACCCGGGACCTCTCGCACCCGAAGCGAGAATCATACGCCTAGATGAAGCACAGTGTTCACATTATAGTTGGCATCTTTAAGCATGGATGCCCCTGCATGAGGGTTTGAAGTTGCCTCACTGAACACACACAAAAAGTAACATGTGACCAACACAAAGGAGTACAACAGTCACAAACTCAAAATGATTACTTGACCTGCTACAACACAAAACCAAAAGGACCATATTAATGAAACAAACCTCAATGACATCACAGAGATCACTAAAGATGCTCCTGCTGCTTTTCTTCCTCCTCATCCTAAGCTTCCTTCTCCTTGTCCTCGACTTCCATCCAATTGTATTTCAATCTAAGTGTTTCTCCCTGCTTTTCCTCATTTTGTTGGAGCTGTGAAAAGAATTATTGTGAATCTGAATTAATTTGTGCAAACAAGAAAAATCTACAGCTTTTTGGTCAGAGGTGGTTTTGTGATTTAAGCCGGGTAGATTTATGTTTTGATGCTACCTGCTTCATCTCTGCGACTGGCTGCTGAGTGATATTTACACCCTGGCTGGATTACAAACTTTAACCACGTGCTGCACTTTGGCCCAGCGTTGATACCTCTTGTTAGTATAATGACCTCTTCTTGGCTTAATGTATGATGATGGATAAATGAAATGTACAAAGAAAATTTAACTATATTACAAAAGGACATCTATCTTGGTAACATCAAATGACCGGAGCATAACTTGTTAACTAGTCCGAAAATAAGTTATACGGTAACAGTCAAAGACACGCAAATGCGACCAAATTTTTCAATGGTGCGACTAAAAAAAATCTTAGATCGCACCGGTGCGACCAACCGTTCAAGAAACCAAAAAAAAAAAAATACTCCGCAACTCTGAAACTCTCCGTGTGGTCAACTGCAGACACACATTATGCCCCTATCGTGGTCTAAACCAATCACAGATAGTCAGGGGCGGGACCTCTCTGATTGGTCGTGGTTCAGATATTCATGTGTCCGTGTGTACGTTTGAAAGTGCAGGGCGGGCAGAGAGAGAGAGGTGAGTAGCTTGAATCAAGCGATATCGATTCATTAAATCCTGAATCTACTTTTAAATATAAATGTATTTTACCAGAAATGCCAGAATCTCAGGTTAAAGCTCACAAAACGATTTCAACAACCACCAAACAGCAAATGAAAGCAGGTTAATGGACTCCACACAAAGACGTAAACACAGAGCAGACCCGACACATCAGAATCAACTTTCTCTTTCTCGGCTTTCTCACCCGACGGCCCGTATACGGACATGGCATTGCGGCTGAAAGCCGACAGCTCACTGATTCTGATGCGTTGGGTCCGCACTGCGTTTACGTCTTTTTTGCGCTAGATTCTGAGCTGCAGGTTTTGTCTCTCTCCAACCAAAATTCACTGAACCAGCAGCAAAAGAATCAACAAACTACGCTTCACATTTGATAAACATCGTCATGAATTCCCTCTTACTTTTGCTATTTTGCCTCCACCACAACAAAAATCACACTTCATGCACAGCTCTCTCTCTCTCTCTCTGTATTTCAAGAACAGTTTTCCATCTCAAATCCTGGTAAATGCACTGCCCAAGTGTCCCCTCTCCCCACTGCCTTTCAACGGCAGGCAGCAGCAAACAGGTCGTCAGAGGAGGCCGAGATGATGATTAAGTTTAACGCTGTCTACAATATTGCCAAAGAGTGCCAAAGCACTTTAAGCACAAGCACAAGCTTGTTAGTTAATCATTTACAAATCAATATTGTCTGTGTGGACAGCATATAACCGTTATTGTTAGCACAACATTAACAGCAAGCTACAATGACGACTAACAAAAACAAAACAGTAAAAAGGTTTTAATGAAAATGTTTTACCTTTTCCAGCAGTCCCAGAATCCAGAGCTTCAAAGACCAGCAGGTACTGAAGACTGTTATCCGCTTCGCTGTCACCGTCCGTGAGAAAGTGTTTTTTCCCTTAGAAAGTTCAAGGCCTGCCGCTCGCGCAATCTGTCTGCGCATGCGCATCCCAATGACTGACCCCCTCCGTCCGCTCCCGGGAGGTTGCCATAATGTGTTCTAACGTCACTCTTCCCCCCCCCCCCCCTTGGCTCAAAAGAAATATTAATAAATTGCTCAGTGTACTCAAGTACTCAGATCATTTACCTCAGCAGTGTGCTTTGTCAAAACTAAGTAAGTGTGTTGGTAATGAACACATTGACATTCTGTTGTGCAATTGTTATTTACTTGTATTTTATAATTTGACTTTACATACTGCTGCCATGGTCCTGGGCCATGTTGGCCCAGTATTCTTAGTTTTCGTGTGTTTTGTATTTTGTTCTTTATTTATGCCTTGGTTCCTAGGTGGTTCTGTTAAGATGTTCCTTATTTGATTACCCCCTGTGTGCCCCTTTGTTTATCTGTGAGCTCTCGTTTCCCCTCCTTGTGTTTTATTCCATGTTTTCCCCAGCCCGTTATGTCCGTGCTCCCCCCGTGCTCTCTCTCCTCCAGTCTGAACCTCTGTACTTCCTGTTTTACTTTGACAGTCTCTCGTCAGTATGCATCATGTTGTGTTCACTCCTGCCCTGTCTCATTACGATTATCTGTGTCAGCTGTGTTCCCCGTGTGCTCCCACTTCCCTCGTTAACCCTCTGTGTATTTATGTCCGCGTCTCCCTCAGTTCTGTGTCGCGTTCTCCCTCATGACTGTGTGCCCCTCCGTGTGTTTCCTCGTGAGTCAGTTCCTTTAGAACGTCCCAGTTTAGTTTCATATTATTTTGTATCGCCTTTATCTTCTGTCAGCAATAAAGCTGTATTTTGAGTTCAGTCCTGTTTTCCCGTGAGTTTGCGTTTGGGTCCTCATCCTGCCTGCACACAGCCGCACTATGACAACTGCTGGGTGGTTTGTAAAGTTTACAATAACTAGTATTATCATTATGCTATATTTTCTAATATATATAATAATCTCAAAAGTAATGCCTTGAAGCAGAAAATAATAATACTTTATTAAAATTTAAGACTAAAGTACAGTATTTGAATGTGTGTATTGTGTCTACTGTTTGTTAACTCACCATATTCACCATATTCAATTTATTATTCTTAATAATAAATTCCATATTCTATTACCACATTATTTGTGATCAGTGGGTTTGCGGGGTTAGGGGTGTGGGGGGGTAGGGTCTTTAGGCTTTGGCCCCCACCCCTGTCACCAGTATATTTTTAAGCAAGTATTTCTAACTTTTATTTGAATATTCAGTTTCCTACCATCTGCTCTTAAAGGATAATCACCAGGTAACCCGCCCGCCCCCTTCGCACACACATGCACACAAACAAAACACACAGTATAATTCACACCCTCATTATAGTGAATAAATATTTATGCCATTTTACACCATCAAACTTATATACTCTCAGAAAAATTATGGTTCTTAAATGGTTCTTCAGATGTCTTCATGGTTCTTTAAAGAACCATCATACATCAAAGAACCTTTTTATTTTGTAGATGGTTCTTTAGCTATTACAAATGGTTCTTTAAAGAGCAAAAGGTTCTTCATCCTTAGCTATCTAAACATTTTCATTAAAACCTTTTTACTGTTTTGTTTTTGTTACTCGTCATTGTAGCTTGCTGTTAATGTTGTGCTAACAATAACGGTTAGCTATGTTAGATACGTTAGCCGTTGACGTTCATGCAATTTAGTATCGGTATACAGAACTGTTTTCCTAACAAAACCACTGTTATAATTAAGTGAAGGTGCTCCCAACTAATTTGAACCTTTGGCTTCTAAAACATGCGGCTCTATTGCGTGCTGCGTACATAACCTAATGTCAGCTAGACCGATATTAAAATTTATAATATTGTTAAAGTCACTAAAATGGCGCCTGAAGCCTGTTGTGATGTGAGCTGTGTGTCTGCTCTAGAAACTCAGAAATTCAGTAGATCTGAGCCGTACATTAAATACTCACATGAACCTGTACTTTGAATTCTGTAAGAGCTGTATAAAACACAGCTATGCAAAAGTGTTTTGAATGAATAGAAATGTGACACATGAGAAGGTGTGACTGTTCCTGTATAACTTATTTTCGGACTAGTTAACAAATTATGCTCCGGTCATTTGATGTTACCAAGATAGATGTCCTTTTGTGTTATAGTTAAATTTTCTTTGTACATTTCATTTATCCATCATCATACATTAAGCCAAGAAGAGGTCATTATACTAACAAGAGGTATCAACGCTGGGCCAAAGTGCAGCACGTGGTTAAAGTTTGTAATCCAGCCATTGTGTAAATATCACACAGCAGCCAGTCGCAGAGATGAAGCAGGCAGCATCAACACATAAATCTACCCGGCTTAAATCACAAAACCACCTCTGACCAAAAAGCTGTAGATTTTTCTTGTTTGCACAAATTAATTCAGATTCACAATAATTATTTTCACAGCTCCAACAAAATGAGGAAGAGGAGGGAGAAAAACAATTAGATTGAATTACAATTGGATGGAAGTCGAGGACAAGGAGAAGGAAGCTTAGGATGAGGAGAAAGAAAAGCAGCAGGAGCATCTTTAGTGATCTCTGTGATGTCATTGAGGTTTGTTTCATTAATATGGTCCTCTCACAAAGAAAGATGACTTGTTTTAGTTCACCTACTTCCTGTATTAAATAGTGATGTGCAAAACGTTGTGGAAAACCACAGAGCAGGCACGTATAGTGCATCTGCAGGTAAATGAACATCAAATCTCTCAGACTAAAATCTGTATTATACTTTTAGTCTTAAGAACATATGTTGTATATTTATCACCCTTATGATAAAACCCATGTCAGCCATTGGTTTATGGACTTTATTTTGAAGCCTCAACATTTGCTTTATTGCTATTGCTATGTGGGTTTTTGTGAGCCTTTTAGGACCATATTAGGATGAGGGATCAGAATCTGGAGTCGTGCACACTACTGTTTCATTTAGCGTGTATCTATAAGATTCGTACAGCAGATCCAAGTTGTGCCTTGAAAACAGGAACGTTATCTGCATAGAGGAGAACTTTAATAGCAGGCTTGTACAAAGTGAGGCTTTGTGCTTACATTTGCTGCAAACACTCGTTTTAATTCTGTCACCCTGTTTTGATGCAGAATTCAGTTGAAATCAGGCACTTTCTTTTTTAATGTGTTCTTGTGAATTGATTGTGTATCGCATACACTTGATTTGACTTTCTGTGAGACAACACTCGTCCACTGGCCAAAAAAGTCTTCCAAATACCTCCACGTGATCAAGCCTGGATTTAGAAAAGAATAGCAAAAAAATCTGCACCTCCTGCTTCACATGCAATTTGTGTTTGTGTGTTCAGAGGCGGCGGCGAGAGGGGAGACCTCGGCTCATCCAGCTGGACAGCCTGACCAGGAGGAGTCGAACATTAACTCAGCTCTTCCAGAGCACCCTGCAAACTCGGCTGCTGGCATTGGCTAGGGAGTGCGGCCGCCGCTGGGATGACGTGAACGCCAAACTGGAGTCCATCATAGGTTGACTGCAGGTATGCGAGTCAGACCTCCTGAGGAGGGTTTCAGTTTTCTCTCTTCTTTATAATTGACCCTTGTTTTCTCTCTCTCAGCTCCTTGTCTCAGAGATGGAGGGATTTGAAGCACAAAGGGAGGAGCTTGTCGTTTGGTTGGCTGATATAGATGTCCACCTGAGTGAGTTTGACCAGCTGACAGGAAACACCTGTGAAAAACTGAAACAACTGCAGGTGTGGGGTTGTTTTGATATGACATATATTTGATATGATACATACGTCAGAGACATTGTCCTAAACTGGACTAACAAAGAACCATGAGTCCAACATTAAACTTACCTTACATAAAGCTGAAGTTCATTGATCATTTTAATCAAAAACTTGTTGTTGAAATATTTTTACTGGGCATGCAAACATCTGCTGATGAAAATGTCTTGATTTATTGGTCTGTTATGAAGCTATTGCTATTTCTAATGTGTTTTTATCACTTTCTGATGTTTTATTAATTAAACAATACATGTATTAATTTTTGTGTTATCTATAGATATAGTATTTATATATATTTATTTATAGTATAGTAAAAATGTTTAATTATTACTGTTTAAATGACTAATATGTGACATGTATTGTGATGTTGTGCTGAGGGTTAAAATGCCTTTTTGTCTTCTGTTATACTACGAAATGACAATAAACCATTAATATATGTCTATGCTGTGCTCGTATTTATTTTACCCTACTCAAATTCAATTTGTTATATTTTATTTTGAAAGATTTAAAATGGTTCTTTAAAGAACCATTTCAAAAAAGGTTCTTTAAAATGGTTTTTAAAGAATTATTTGAAGGACCTTTTTAAAAATGGTTCTTTAAAAAACCGATTTTAAAAAGGTTCTTTGAAAAACAATTAAAGGTGCCCCTAAGAACCATTTCTTGATGGTTCTTTGGGGCACCTTTAAAGGTTCTTCAATGAACCACTGAAAGAAATGGTTCTTCAAAGAACCATTGTTTGAAAGGTTCTTTGTGGCACTAAAAAAGGTTCTTCTATGGCATCAGTCTAAAGAACCACTTTTGGTTCCAGTTGGCATCTTTATTTTTCTGAGTGTAGCTATGGATGAAGAACCTTTTGCTCTTTAAAGAACCATTTGTAATAGCTGAAGAACCATCCACAAAATAAAAAGGTTCTTTGATGTATGATGGTTCTCTAAAGAACCATGAAGACATCTGAAGAACCATTTAAGAACCATAATTTTTCTGAGAGCAGGGTTTCTGGGGGACAATGGGAACCATAAGACCGGCTGCTCTTTTTTGACTTGGCTTGGTGAGTTGGCGCACTGAGCATAAAGTCACATAGCGTTTCACATCAGCAGCCATGTTGGGCCAGAAAAACCTAAAGCGCAGTCTAGCCAATGTCTTAGAAACACCCAAGTAACCTGCTGTGGGGTGGTCCTGGTAATAGTCCAGGTGCAAGGTGCCTCTCATGGAAGTAGGGGCAAACAGTTTCAGCTCTTTCAAAGGGTGCAGAGCACATGTAGACCTGGGTTCTCTGGAGTCATACACAACATACGGCAACAAGGTGGCACTATCTGAGCTGTTCAGAGAGTCTGCTTCAGTGTCTCTGAGGAGAGGACCTGTGACATGATCATCTAACTGCAGCTGTCTCAATTGTGAACGGTCAGCCAGAATGACGGGGGGCAGAGTACGAATGTCCAGACTGCCTATGACAGCGTGTTCTGGATTGCACATCTGGCAACTTGTTATGTACAGCAGGTTTGTGTACTATTGTGAAATGAAAGTCCTGCAGGCAAAGTGACCAGCGGGCAAGTCGGCCTGTTGGGCTTTGACGAGACATGAACCACCGGAGACTGTTGTGGTCAGTGAAGATAGTAACATGAACACCTTCAACATATGGCCGAAAGTGTCCCAGGGCCCACAGCAAGGCACTCTTTACCTGCCTGATTTTGTATTCAATGTCTTTAGTGATGTTGTGTGTTTGAAGATGTTCAGGAGCTTTAGACTGACTTCAGATCAGTCAAGCGATGAAGCTCTTTGTTGTGTTTAACAGAGGTCAGCTGGATCTGTTCAGTGTGACACTCATACTTCACACTGTGTTCTTTCCATCAGAGGAACATTTAAACTTCACTCACACCTCAACCTGAGCTCAGAAGGAAGACGTTCACATCAGCTGGATGAACATTTGTAAAATGAAGCTTCTTAAAACCAAATGTGACTTCAGTGGGTCTGAGTTTGTGTGGCCATCAGCTGGCCTTGACCTGTCTACATGACTGCTGTTCCATCGCCAGGGTTTGGTCAGGTGACCTCACAGAGACCAAACAATGAACGTTTCAATTCCCTGCACACACTCAGTCACACCCTCCCCACTCTGCTCGCTCTGCTCCGCCTCAAGATCCCATCCTCAGCCCGGCAGTAATTATTCATTTTTTATCTACTACAGTCTGTGCAGCCCCTATACATTTATTTATCAATCACATCTAGCTTGGTAATGTTATAGCAGCCTTCATGTCAAACATTATGTGAACAGTCATGTTTCTTGGCCACCTGGTGTGCCGCAGTAGTGGTTTGACATTAATGTATATGGGGTCAAATTGACCTAATTGGCCCTTAAGAAACTCTTCTGGTTCTGCTGGAGGTGGGAGTTGAAGATGTCATGGAATGTGGCCTTTGCTAGACATTCCCAGCACAACCTCACTATCTGTTCAGGTGCACCAGGCCTGCTCAGCATCCTCCACTACCACCTGATCCAACTCACCACCAAGTGGTCACCAATTGACGGCTCAGCTCTTGTCTTCACTTGAATGTTGAAGACATACAGCTGCACATCTGGTGACACCATTACAAAATTATGGCTGTGCATTTGTGACCTGGGGTGTCCTAGTGCCATGTGCACTTTTGGACATGGTGTTCATTATAGACAAACTGTGATTCTGTGCACAAAAGTCCAATAACAGACTATCACTCAGGTTTAGATCAGGCCAGCCATGTAACACATTTACTTTTAAAAATGATTTGACACATCACTGTAAAAAACAAAACAAATATACAGTTTATGCACTTGGTATTTAAAATCGATGTATGGTTTGTTCTGACAGCACAAACTGTCTCAAGTTGTAGAAACTCCTATTAGTGGAATTTATACCTGATATTTGGGAGTGCAGCCTTTTCTAAAGTCATACAAATATCCAGTAGTATTAATTCATTCTTATTAAAAAGCTGCCATGACAGCCATTATTTCTGACCCTGTAAACTGGCCTCAGCCATAAACCTGTCACAATGACTGTAATGTAGATGGATGATAACTACAAAGATCTAGCCAGTTTTGTCTCATAAAAGATTAAATGCTATGTTGACATATTATATATGTTATATGATGTTATAATATACAGACTGTGAGCTGCTGTTAGAGTCTCTGCTGGAAATAAATGAGTGAAGGACTCACCGAGCAGGAGGAGCAGAGGGGTGGCTGCCGGCTTCATGGTGTCTGGATGTAGACTGAGCACGTTTGGTCTGAGCTGTGGAGAGATGCCCGGCTTCATCACTTCCTGTTCTCACGTCAGCGTGCTGCTGTATGTCCTGCTCACAAAGGTCCTTCATGAAGTGTCCCAGCTGTCCTTCTCAGTCCATCACAGCTCGATGTTTGAAAGCAGCAGCTCAGAGAGCACAGGCTGACTGTGCTCACTATGGGGTCACTGACATGTTGGTCCCACAGCATTCACTATAGTTTTATTTATACAGCATCAAATCACAACAACTGTTGCCTTTATACTGTAAGGTAAAGACCCTACCAGAGCAAACCCAACAATCATATGACCCTCTATGATCAGTCACTCTGTGATTAATTTAGTTGTTGGAGCGAGTCCATGAGGAAGAGGCAGAAAGACAACAGGACATCCTCCTGTACTCGCTGCTCTGCAGCTCAGTAACATTAATGATGTTAAACAGCGGGAGGTTTGAATAAAAAACAACAGCATGATGTTTTGGTCACAAATACATGACGTAGTAAGTAATCATCATCTTTGCTTCTGTTTCTGATATAAACTGTGCTGTTAAAGGTTTTAATGGTCCTGAATTTAAAGAGTGCAGACTGCAGCAGATCCTCTCTCTGATCACCAGGAGAATAAAAACGAGGAGACGACTTCAACACGATTCATCTGCACCTTTAAACAACTTCCTCATAATAAAACAATTAATGAAGAATGTATGATTGTATGATTATAATCAGATGATCTTGTAAAACTTTACCATGTGTCTTATGTAGAGATTAAATTTGTTGTGCAGACAATAAAACAGCAGGAGTTTTGTCTTGTACAGTTTGTCACTTTAGGTGTGAACAAGCTGTTTTCACACCATTTAAAGCAGAAGTCAAACTGCAGATAAGATCAGCTCACCTCTGTGCTGTGGTTAAAACAAGCTGCTCCTGTCTTCATGCACAGAACATGACCCAGACCTGTGTTTATGCAGCAGCAGCAGCAGGCCACAGCAACACCACATCAAAGTCCCACACAAAACAACCAGAGTACAACACAGTATGACACAGACAGGCTGGGTCATCAGAGTTAATGTCATGGTCCTCAGGTGTCCTCAGGTGACCTTTTGTGTTTTGGTTAATTAATATTCTTTGATTTATTGCGATTCATGGTTCTGCTTCTCTTGGTTATGCTTTGGTAGTTTCTAGTCCCTCGCTTTCTGTTACTGTCTCCCCAGTCGGCTATGTTCCCATGTCTGTTTCTTCCCTGGTCGCAGTTTCAAGCCCACGTCTTAGTGCATGTCTTATGGTTCCTGTTTTATTTTGATATGTTTCCATGCTGTTTCTCATACCTTAGCCTCTGTGTATTTAGTCCTCTGTCTTCCTCTGCCTGTTGCCGTGTTGTCCTATGTTGCTGCGTGTGGTTTCCTGTGTTCCCTGGGTTTCCTCACACCTGGTTTCTTGTTCCTAGTTTCCCAGTTTCTTCGGCCATTTCTCAATTCTCAAGTACGCAAGTCCTTACTCGCGTTCTCGCTAGTCTGGACTTAGTCTGGACGAAGTTCGCACAGGAGTCCGGACTTCCCAAGAATGCAGCGTGATCATTCTACAGGGTGGGCCATTTATATGGATACACTGTAACATGGGAATGGTCCTGTTTGTGGCACATTAGTATATGTGAGGGGGTAAACTCCTCAAGATGGGTGGTGACCATGGTGGCCATTTAGAAGTCGGCCATCTTGGATACAACCTTTGTTTTTTCAATAGGAAGAGGGCCATGTGACACATCAAACTTATTGGTAATGTCACAAGAAAAACAATGGTGTGCTTGGTTTCAACGTAACTTTATTCTTTCATGAGTTATTTATAAGTTTCTCTTTGTTCACAGCCATTGACATGTCGAAGAGGTTAACACGTGAGGAGCGGATCGAAATTGTGTTGATATCTGATGAATGCAGTAACCGGGTCATTGCAGCAGATTTCAATGCAAGACACCCTACGAGACCACCCATCTCCCGTGCTACAGTTAGCAAACTGCTTGCTAAGTTTCGTGAAACTGGTTCAGTGTTGGATTTGCTGAAATGTGGACACAAGAAAACTGTCACTAATGAAGAAACATCAGTGGCTGTCCTAGCTTCATTCAGCAACACAGCGTAGCACTCGCCGCATGTCACTGGAGAGTGGCATTAGTCGAACATCCCTTCGGCTGATATTAGCTACTCACAAATGGCACCCTTACAAACTCCAGCTACTGCAGCATCTCAACGAGGATGACCCAGATCGGCGCACAGAATTTGCAGAATGGGCAAAACAAAAATTGGAACAGGACCCTCAGTTCACGCAGAAGATTTTGTTCAGTGATGAGGCAAACTTTTATGTGAATGGTGAAGTTAACAAACAAACCACCGCTATTGGTCTGACACTAACCCACATTGGATGGATCCCTCCAAGACTGTTGGACCAACAAAAGTGATGGTTTGGTGTGGTATATGGGGTACAACGATAGTGGGTCCATTCTTCATCAATGGAAACCTCAAGGCCACTGGATATTTGAAATTGCTACATGATGCTGTGTTTCCCTCTTTATGCACTGAAGCTGGCACGTTCCCTGAGTTTTTCCAGCAAGATGGTCACCACCACATTATGGGTGCCAGGTCCGAGCATTCCTAGATGAACAGTTTCCTGGAAAGTGGATTGGTCGTCGTGGGCCAGTTGAATGGCCCCCAAGGTCTCCAGATCTGACCCCCTTAGACTTTTATCTTTGGGGTCATCTGAAGACAATTGTCTATGGTGTGAAGATACGAGATGTGCAGCATCTGAAACTACGGATACTGGATGCCTGTGCTGGCATTTCTCCTGCGGTGTTGCTATCAGTGTGTGAAGAGTGGGAGAAGAGGGTTGCATTGACAATCCAACAATTCAATTCAATTCAACTCAATTTTATTTATAGCGCCAAATCACAACAAAAGTTGCCTCAAGGCGCTTTATATTGTACAGTAGATACAGAGAAAAGCCCAACAATCATTTGACCCCCTATGAGCAAACACTTCACGGTCACCTGGTCCAGCCCTAACTATACGCTTTAGCAAAAAGGAAAGTTTGAAGCATAATCTTGAAAGCAGAGATAGTATCTGTCTCACGAATCCAAACTGGAAGCTGGTTCCACAGAAGAGGGGGCTGAAAACTGAAGGCTCTGCCTCCCATTCTACTTTTAAATACTCTAGAGACAACAAGTAAGCCTGCGGTGTGAGAGCGAAGTGCTCTAATAGGGTGATATGGTACTACAAGGGGGGGGGGGGGGGGGGGGGGGGGGGAGATTAAACTCTTAAAGTAAGTACTGAATATTATGTCACTTATTTATGTGCAAATGTTTAATAACGAAGAACATTAAAATATTACTGTTGGTCACATTTCGGCAAAGTTATGTGACATTAGTGATGTTTGTACTTTCAGCGGTAACTTGGTTTTAAAACCTTTACTTTCAAATATACGCCGTTCAATAGTCGACCTTAATCTCACAGAGAATGTGATGATTTTATGGGTAATTAAAGTCAGTCATATATCCACAAACACAACAAGCTGATAGTCAGTGATGCTGCTCGGTTTGCAGTCCTGAATATCACGGCACAAGCAGGATTCACTGCACTGTTAATGTTAGCTATGTTATATTGCTGCCTCTGTTCGGTGGTGTCGAGCCAAACGGACTTTAACGTGTGTTTGAACGAGCTGACGGTTCACTCGTTAAGCTGAAAGAAAAATGCTTTAATCACAGGAGTCACACATGTGTCCACTGTACCATCTGGGAACTCTTCTTGTTTAGCACTCGTAATAACACAAACACTAAATCCTCCTTCTCTTGTGCTGTTTTGTAGCAGTGTATACACCTGAGACTGTCACCTGTCTGTCTGTCCTGCACTCTCTCTCTGTTTCTTTCTCTCTGATTGTGGAATAAAAGTATGAACATGTATTTATAAGTTACACTTGTGTTTGAATCCTGCAGCTTATCACACATTTGATTTCCATGTGTGACAACTGCAAGCTGAGGACAGACTGAGGGAGCCACTGCTGCACATCATCTGTGAGGCTTTGCACCCCTGATGATCCACCAGCACAAACTCAGCAGTGTGTGAGGAAGAGGAGGAGGAAGAGCCAGCAGCAGCTGACAGATGGAGAGAATAGACAGACTGCTCCCTGTTTGTGAAGGACTGCTAGAAAAGTTTAACATAACTAATTATCTGTCCTGAATCAGTCTTATTAGGTAATGTTCAAATAATGTTATCATTCCAGTGTTTTCAGTGTGGGAGAAAGTACTCAGGGCCTTCAAGTTACACACTATGAAAGGCAGCAACAAGTTTAATATTCAGAAACCTAAAGTATGTATCAGCAGCAGAATGGAGCTAAAAATAAATGTTTGTTTCAGTTCTATGAAGCTTTGAGTATTTTGGATTAGTAGCACTGCTGTGTTTGTTGCATCATATTGTTGTAATTGTTTATATGCTTTATATATTCTGAGCTAAGTTGATCTATAGTGTTACATCATATTCTATAAGGATGTTATGTGTTTGTTTACTTTCTGCCCAGTTTGACCCATTTAGCAGAAGTCGGCCTGTTTAAGGCTCTGATATCTATTCTGTATGACTTACAGCAGTTATGACATGGTCTGATTTTCTCACCCAATAAAGGAATATTTAATATATCACTCTACTCTTCATTCTATCAGAAACAGTTTTCACAGCTCGTACATTTTCCTTTTTATACATATATGTAAGGATTAAGCCATATATCTCATAATAAGATAAGATAAGATAAGATAACCTTTATTAGTCCCACACGTGGGAAATTTGTTTTGTCACAGCAGGAAGTGGACAGTGCAAAAGTTATGAAGCAAGAATTAGAATAAAATAAAATAAGAATAAATACAGTACACAATTGTACAGAATAGAATAAAATAAAATACTATATACAGTAGAATAAAAATAGAATAAAATATACAGTAAGATAAAAATAGAATACAAATGCTATATACAACTGAGTAAAAATACCAGAAAAGATTATTGCACTTAGTGTTATTGCACATTTGTGGATGTGTGTGTTTGATCAGTTAAAGTCCTTGTTGTGGAGTCTGACAGCAGTGGGGAGGAAAGACCTGCGAAATCTCTCCGTCCCACACCGTGGGTGCCGCAGTCTCCCCCTGAAGGAGCTGCTCAGTGCTGTCACAGTCTCATGCATGGGGTGGGAGATGTTGTCCAACAGGGATGACAGCTTAGCCACCATTCTCCTGTCACTCACCACCTCCACTGGGTCCAGAGGGCATCCTAGAACAGAGCTGGCCCTGCGGATCAGCCTGTTCAGTCTCTTCCTGTCCCCAGTAGAGATGCTGCCGCCCCAGCAGACCACACCATAAAAGATGGCTGAGGCCACCACAGAGTCATAGAAGGTCTTCAGGAGTGGGCCCTCCACTCCAAACGACCTGAGTCTCCGCAGCAGGTACAGTCTGCTCTGCCCTTTCCTGTAGAGGGCGTCTGAGTTATGAGTCCAGTCCAGTTTGCTGTTCAGATGAACACCAAGGTACCTGTAGCTGTCCACAGCCTCGATGTCCATACCTTGGATGTTCAGTGGTTGCAGTGGAGGATGTTTGTGCCTGCGGAAGTCTACCACCAGCTCCTTGGTTTTACTGGCATTGATCTGGAGGTAGTTCAGCTGGCACCAGTCCACAAAGTCCTGAGTCAGTCCTCTGTACTCCTTGTCGTCCCCATCAGTGATGAGGCCGACTATGGCAGAGTCATCAGAGAACTTCTGCAGGAAGCACTGGGTGGAGTTGTGGGAGAAGTCTGCAGTGTAGATGGTGAAGAGGAACGGAGCCAGAACCGTTCCCTGTGGGGCCCCTGTACTGCAGACGACCCTGTCCGACACACAGCCCTGAGTCCTCACATACTGTGGTCGGTCGGTGAGGTAGTCCAAAATCCAGGTAGTGAGGTGATGGTCCACTCCAGAGTTCTCCAGCTTGTCCTTCAGAACCGAGGGAAGAATAGTGTTGAAGGCACTGGAGAAATCAAAGAACATGATTCTCACAGTGCTTCCAGCGGTCTCCAGGTGAGCGAGGGAACGATGTAGGAGGTGAATGACGGCATCATCCGCTCCAATGCCAGGCTGGTAGGCAAACTGAAGTGGGTCCAGTGATGAGCTCACAAGACGCCGAAGCTGAGCCAGGACCAGCCGCTCCAGGGTCTTCATCAAGTGGGATGTCAGAGCCACCGGCCTGTAGCTGTTGAGGTCCTTGGGGCGTGAAGTCTTTGGCATTGGTACAACACAGGAGGTTTTCCAGAGCTGTGGGACTCTTCCCAGCCTCAGGCTCAGGTTGAAGAGGTGCTCCATCACCCCACACAGTTGGTCCGCGCAGAACCTGACGACCCTCGAACTGATGCCATCTGGACCCGCTGCCTTCTTGGCTTTAATCCTCCTCAGTTCCCTCCTAACCTGGGTGGTTGAGAGAGACAGGCTGGAGCCTTGTGTTGAGTGTGTATTGGATGCTGTTGTTGGGGGTGGGGAGGTGTGAGCAGGGTGACTAGAGGAGGTGTGAAGTGTCTGAGGTGTCAGAGGTGGAACAGCAGCAGTGGGGGTGGGTGAGTCTGCAGCCGATGTTGGAGACTGCCTCATGGCTGAATCAAATCTGTTGAAGAAATGATTCAGTTCATTTGCCCAGGCAGAGAGGTCTGATGTTTGTGGCCTGAGATGGTTCTGAGGCCTCTCCAGACTTCACCAGCGTTGTTTTGCTGAAGCTGGTTCTCCATCTTCTGCCTGTAGCTGTCCTTCCCATTCCTTATCAGTCCCCTCAGCTCTCTCTGCACCCTTTTCAACTCCTCTTTGTCTTTGGATTTGAAGGCCCTCCTCTTCTGCTTGAGGACGGCTTTAATTTCTGGGGTAATCCAAGGTTTGTTGTTGGAGAAACACCGTACAGTCCTGGTAGGTACAGTGTTATCCACGCAGAAATTAATATAGTCAGTAATGCATGTGGTAAGGCTGTCGATGTCCTCTCCGTGGTCGTCACAGATCACCTCCCACGCAGTCGACTCAAAACAATCCTTAAGAGCCTCCTCACTCTCCTCCGACCATCTCTGCACTGTGCGGGTGGCTGGTGGCTCCCTGCGCACTAAGGGCTCATACACAGGGACAAGGTGCACCAGGTTGTGATCAGATCTGCCCAGGGGAGGGAGAGGTGATGAACTGTATGCCTCTTCAGCATTGGCATACAGTAAGTCCAGTGTTTTATTGTCTCTGGTTGGGCAGGTCACATACTGGGTGAAGGTGGGCAGTGTGGAGTCCAGTGAGGCGTGATTGAAGTCCCCTGATATTATGAGGAGGGCTCTCGGAGATTGTGTTTGCAGTCTGCTGACCACTGAGTGGAGAGTGTCACAGGCTGCATCCGCGTTGGCCGAGAGGGGGACATACGCTGTTATCGCGATAACATGCGAGAATTCCCGGGGCAGGTAGTACGGACGCATGCTAACGGCTAACAGCTCAATGTCTCTGCTGCAGAGTTGTTCTTTCACAGTGATGTGCCCAGGGTTACACCATCTGTCATTCACAAACACTGTCAGTCCCCCTCCTTTCCTCTTACCGCTCTCTCTCGTCCTGTCCGCTCGCAGCAGCTGGAATCCCGGTAGTGTCACGCTCGTGTCCGGAGTTAGCGGCGTTAGCCACGACTCCGTTAGCATCATGATGCTACATTGCTGGTACTCCCTCTGTGACCAGGTTAGCGACGTGAGCTCATCCATCTTATTAGGCAAAGATAGTACATTTCCAATAATTACAGAAGGAAGAGATGGTCGATAACGTCTCCTTCTCGGGCGACGGCGCTCCTTCCCAGCACGACACCCCCGTCTTTTCCTCCTCAGCTCGCTGGGAATGTCGGGTCTGTCCGCCGGCAGTACCGCTGCGGGACGCAGCGCTAACAGCTGATCCTTACTGTAAACAAAGGATCCCTGCTCTGGGTCCCCACACACGGGTGAAAAAAGTAGAGAAAAACTAAGAAAAATGACCAGAACTAGCACAAAACGGTAGAACATGGTTGCAGAGTCTAATTACTAATACGTTAGTTATAAAAAATTACGAGAAGAAAAGATAAGAAAGAAAGAAACTCAGAATGAGCAGAGCTGCTGTAACAGGCTGCCGCACACGGGGGCGCCGGAAGTAAAGTTGATCTCCTTATATTTCAGTCGCATCGCTATAAGTGCAATGGTAATGTCTGCCGATAAGTTCCACTTTGTTCTTACTGTTTGCTGCGGTGATGACGTCACATGCTTTTACGAAGGTCCTGCCATATCACGAGTCCGAGAAGCACTAGGCATGTTTTTTCTCCATGAGTGCAGGGGAATAGCGATCTCCAGCCGTGTGCGTTCCTGCGCAAATGTGAGTCAAAATCCCTCCAGTTCTATGAGTCCATTTCCGCTTATAGCACGGGTTGTACTTTGACGTTAATTACAGGGGGTTTATGCTAGGAGATTTATAGAGATTGGTAGAGGCATGTGACTTACCACCGTAGCCTTTGTTGCGGGTTGGATCTGTGCACCGCAGTTGGGTTATTTAGCCACTAGAGGGCGCTGAAGACCATGTAATTGCTGACATTTCCTAATTTTGGGGCATTAGATCTTTTCTGTTGCCTGAGCTATGCAGATATTCTTGTTTCCTGCCTGTTTAAATGGAATTGTGGGACTTATGTCAGAGCATTCGGCTGATTATTTGTGTTACAGTGCATTATATTGGCGAGATGTTGGGAAGTGATGATTGTTATATTTACATGTCATAATTGTTTCTCCTTGTTTCTTGTTATTCAGAACCACACGCCTGTCCGCCCCTCCCACACTTGTTAAGTATGCCTACTGCTGTATTGTTGAGCTGCTGTTAACTTCCATTAAAGTATATCCGGACATCACTCTCTGTGCCCCACTCTCTGACCGGAGTTTAAGTCCTGAGGGAGCTATCATCCCAGCATCCCAGAGATAACTCTCTAACAAGATTAGTGGTCATAGTAAGCAAGTCTGAGGCTACGTCCACACGTACACGGGTATTTTTGAAAACGGAGACTTTCCGTTTTCGTTTTAAAAAACAATCCCGTCCACACGTAGACACAGAAATGAAGGAAAACGCTGCTAGGAACATGCCAAAGCAACAGGTGGCGATATATTCCTAACCGTGTAGAAATGTTGGCCAATCAGAAGTCTAGAAGCCTCGGTAGGAAATAGTAAACAAAGATGGGGCATAGAAGCACAACCGAGTCGTATGTGTGGAGGGACAGTAACTGTGTGTGTATATGTAAGCATTTAAACACTGCAGAGAGTACAATTAACAGTAACAGTATTGTAGAAATTCATTTCACCGAAACAATAACGTGGCGCACAGTGTGACGTCAAAAAAGGCGCACACCTTTGACGCTGCGTTTTCTCCGTTTTTCTCGTCCACACGTAAATGCAAAAACGGAGTTTTCGAAAATATCCACCCTGGCAGGTGTTTTTAAAAATCTCCGTTTTCAGTGACCGAAAACGCCGTTTACGTGTGGACGAAAGGTGGAAACGCACAGAAAAATCTGCGTTTTCAAAAATACCCGGGTACGTGTGGACGTAGCCTCAGTAACAACTATGAAGAGAAGACTTAATGTCTTAGTGACCCCTGACCTTTACTGACCTCTGTCCTTCTGTTGCAGGTCTGTGTGTGCTGCTGCTGTCTGCACCGACTGTTTCTGCAGGTGAGTTGATGGAAGTGAAAACAATCAGTGAGACTTCAACAAGAACACAAATACACTTACTCTGTGTGTGTGTGTGTGTGTGTGTGTGTGTGTGTGTGTGTGTGTGTTTCTTCATCAAATCAAATCAAATCAAAATTTATTTATATAGCACATAATAAAAACAACAAAGTTGACCATAGTGCTTCACAGTCAGTAAAAGCATGAGACAATTAAGACAAAACAAAAAAACAAACAATAGGTAACAACACAACAAGCTAGACAACAGCCAATAATAATAATAATGGATTGCATTTATATAGCACTTTTCTACTCACCCAAAGCGCTTTACAATTCCACTATTCATTCACTCTCATATTCACACACTGGTGGAGGCAAGCTACAGTTGTAGCCACAGCTACAACCTGGGGAAGACTGACAGAAGCGAGGCTGCCATATTGCACCATCGGCCCCTCTGGGAAACACCAGTAGGCGGTAGGTGAAGTGTCTTGCCCAAGGACACAACGACCAGGGACAAAGAGAGCAGGGGGATCGAACCGGCAACCTTCCGATTACAGATGACCTTCCCAATCCTTCTGAGCCACGGTTGCCCCCGACAGCTAACTAGTTAAAAGCATGAGACAATTAAGACAAAACAATAAAACAGGACAACAAACAATAGGTAACAACACAACAAGCTAGATAACAGCCAACTCGGTAGAATCAAAAGCCAAAATAAAAAGATAAGTTTTAAGACATGATTTAAAAGACTGGATAGACTCGGCAGTACGAATATGAACAGGGAGGTTATTCCAGAGTCTAGGTGCCACGGTTGCAAAGGCCCGGTCACCTCTCGACTTCAGTCGAGACCTAGGTTGTGCTAGGAGCATGTGATTGGACGATCTTAGTGCTCTGTTGGGATTGTATAAGTGGAGTAGTTCGGAAAGATAGCTGGGCGCTAAATTATTTAGAATTTTAAAAGTGAACGAAAGAATTTAAAAATCGATACGATATTTAAGAGGAAGCCAATGTAATTTGGCTAAAATTGGAGTTATGCGTTCATAGATTCTCGTACCTGTTAAAAGATGCGCAGCTGCATTCTGAACTAACTGAAGCCGGTAAAGAGAAGAGTGTTGGAGGGAGTTACAGTAGTCCAGTCTGGATGTGATAAATGCCTGGAGAAGCTTTTCAAGGTCCTTTAAAGGAAGGAACGGCTTTGCTTTGGATATCTGACGCAACTGGTAAAAGCTGTTTTTTACAACAGTGGAGACCTGTTTCTCAAGTTTAAAAGAGCCATCCAGGAACACTCCAAGGTTTCTTACAGTGAGCGAGAGGTGGCTAGCAAGAGGGCCAAGGGCATCAGCTAACTGGTCTGGCGGAGTGTGACTATTAAAGACTACGATTTCGGTCTTATTCTCGTTCAGTGTAAGAAAATTATGTGATAACCAAATTTTAACTTCATGCAGACAGTTGAACAGAGGTTGCAAAGAAGCAGAAACATCGGATTTCAAAGGTGAATAAATCTGGATATCATCGGCATAACAGTGAAAGGAGATGTTATATTTTTTAGAAATTAATCCCAACGGCAACATGTACAAAGAGAAAAGAGCAGGACCGAGCACGGACCCTTGAGGCACGCCACAATAAATAGGGGCAGAAGGAGAGTTGCCCCATAGCAACAGAGAAGGACTTGTCTGAGAGGTAAGATTGAAACCAGGATAAAACCGTACCTTTGAGACCAACAACATGTTCCAATCTTGACAGAAGAATGTTGTGGTTAACCGTGTCAAAGGCAGCAGTCAAGTCAAGTAAAACTAAAACCACGGAATAGCCAGAGTCAGCCGTTAAAAGAAGATCATTAAAAACTCTAAGTAAGGCTGTCTCTGTGCTGTGGTGAGGTTTCAAACCAGACTGAAACTTTTCATTAATACCATTTGCATCTAAAAGGCCTGAAGTTGTTTTAGAACTACCTTTTCCAATATTTTGGAAATAAAAGGGAGTTTGGAGATCGGCCTGTAGTTAGTGAGAGCATTAGGGTCAAGATTTTTCTTTTTCATAATAGGTTGCACAACAGCATGCTTAAAGACAGACAGTACACAACCTGATGACAATGATGCATTCAGCAGAAGTAAGATACAAGGACCAATAACATGTAAAGCTTCCTTAAAGAAACGAGAAGGAAGAATATTGTGCGGGGAAGCAGAGATTTTGAGATGATCAATTATGTCTTTTAAAGCAGAATAAGACACTGGCTCAAACTGCTGAAAGACAGTCAAGCATTCAGAGGCTGGAACTGGGTCTAAAACTGATGATGAATGAGACGGATGAGAAGCCCTTAGAGCTGAGACTTTTTCAGAGAAATACTTTAAGAATTTATCACAAAGAGCAGGGGAGGCATCCCTATAAGTGATAGCGCAAGGGTTTATCACAGAGTTAAAAGTATTAAAAAGGGTTCAGGGGTTGTGGCTATAAGTCATAATAATGCTAGACAAAAAGGCAGATTTGGCAGCTTTAACAGACTTTTGATACTTAGATAAACAATTATGAAGGATGTCCAGAGAGACGTGGAGTTTGTCTTTCCTCCATTTTCTCTCAGCGTGACGACATTCACACCTAAGGGCGCGAGTAGTATCATTTAGCCAGGGTTGTGAGGATTTGGCACGTTTAATCCTCAGAGGTGCCACAGAGTTAAGAATGTCAGCGCATGTAGTATAAAAGAGGTTTGCAAGCTCAACGGCTGATAAAACCCCAATACAGTTAGCATCAGAGAGGGGAGAGTCATGGAAAGCATCAGTGTATGTGGGCGATTGACTGGGAGTTAATCGTGCGCATTTGCCGCACAAGACCATCACTGTTCAAATCCACATTGCTCAATACAGTATTAAACAAAAGCGGGAAGTGATCAGAAATCCCAGAGTCCTTTATGTCCGTGATGCAAATATCCAGACCATAAGATAGTACCAAATCAAGTATATGACTTAGCGGAGGAGACGGCTTGCCGTGAACACTGGCGCCATCTTGGCAAAATGTATAGGTCTTCATCATCATCTCTCCTGCAAATCCTCCTCCACATCACCACATCACCCATCCCCCACAACCTCATCTCCTCCTTTCTTAACCTTCGGTATTACATCTATAGTAGAGTCCTCCCCTCCTCCTCCCTCTATGTCAGTGCTCAGACTCGTCTCCTACCTGGTGGTCTTCTGTCCATACGTGGTCTGTACTGCTCTGCTGCTGTCGATCTTCTCCACCTGCTCAGGTAGTTATGAACAAACTCTCTCTGATCACTTCAGTGCTCCATCCTGATGTCTTAACCCTGCCCACAGGTGACACACCTCTCGTTTCCATGGAAATGAGCCAGCCTGCTGTACAGGATGATGTCACTGCTGAACATCACTTCTGACCTGATGGATCTCAGAGTGCTGGAGTTGAAGCAGGAACTGTCTGAGTGTCTCAGTGACTAGTTTCTGTGATGCTTTCTGCTTTAACTGCTTTGAGCAACAATAAAACACTCATTACAGCCCAGATACTGACACAGAGAATCAAAGTCATCCTCACAGAAACAGGATTGAAGTCACTCAGGAATGTGAACTCTGGCTGATATAAGAGGATTATTTATTTATTATGGTTTATTCTATGCTGATGAGGTTAGCCTGAGGCCACATCCACACTGATACATTTTTGTTTGAAAACGCATCTTTTTCTCTCCGTTTTGGCCTTCCGTCCACACTGAGATGGAGTTTTTGGTCAAGGAAATCAGAGCGTTGTAAAAACGCTCTCCAAAACACATACATTTGAAAACGCAGTTTTCACGTCCCAGTGTGGACAGCGAACCCGGAGCCTTTTCAAAAACAATGACGCATTTTAGTCATGTGATGCAGTCATGTGACCAATTAAACTAAGATAGCGGAGGGCATTATACAGCAATTGTTTTGTTTGCTCTCAATTCTGACAGCCCTATTAAAGATTAATATGAGTCTGTACATGCTCCAGACAGCTTTTCTTCAAATTCTTTAATTCTCACTCGCTTGTGCAACTTTGTACTTTTGTGTTACTCGCAGCAACAACTCCACCTCATTGTTAGTCCATTTAAAAAACTCGGTGCTTTTCATCAACATTTTGCCGTGACATTTCAAAGAGCCGGAAAGTAAATAAACAGCAGACAGAAATGAGGCAGGCCGAATCGTCTTGTGTTTCACGCATGCGCAGGACTGGAACGTAAGCGTTTTCAGCCGTTTCAATATGGACGCACAACTCTGTGAAAACGACTGAAAACGCTAGTGTGGACGCGGAGCGTTTTCAGACGAAAATGCCGTTTTCAAATCTATCTGGGCTAGTGTGGACGTGTGGACCTAGGGTGGACCTTAAAGTGTAAGCATCAATAACCTGTGATGGAAACAGGAACAAATAAAGACAAACATCACACCTCCAAGAAAGATGAGTTCTCACAAACACAGAGCTGATCTTATCATGACGGTTACTCCTGTTTTTAATGTGAAAACAGCTCACTCACAGCTGAGGTGTCAAACTGTCCTTCACAGGACTTCTGCTTTTCTTTAGTTTTAATAAATTCATTGTTTGCACATTTTTATCTCTTTAACTCTGAGACCACAGAGAAAAACAGGAACAAGACTTCTTACTCTGTCTGTCTAGGGTGATCGTGGCTCAAGAGTTGGCAGTTTGTCTTGTAATCAGAAGGTGGCCGGTTCAAGCCCCAGCTTGGACAGTCTCGGTCGTTGTGTCCTTGGGCAAGACACTTCACCTACCGCCTACTGGTGTTGGCCAGAGGGGCCGATGGTGCGACATGGCAGCCTCGCTTCTATCAGTCTGCCCCAGGGCAGCTGTGGCTACAACTGTAGCTTACCTCCACCAGTGTGTGAATGAATAGTGGAATTGTAAAGCGCTTTGGGTGCCCAGAAAAGCGCTGTTTAAATGCAATCCATTATTATTATTAAACTGAAAGGAAGAAAATAGCAAAAACAACCTGCAGCTGTCACCTCATTTAAACAGTTTTTAAACTGAAATCCTAAAACGACAAAACGTCACAGCATTTAAACCTTTTACACTGAGAAACAAAGAACATGTGGATTTACACCATCCAGGTCCTGATGGAGGGCCTTTGCTGCTGAGGGCCCCTCTGCCAGTAAGAGTGATTGATCCATTTAATTCATTCATCTGTCAAGTTCAAATAGCTGAACATTGAAGCATCACAGACCTGTCCATCTCCACAGAGTTGATCCAGCCCTAACTATATGCTTTAGCAAAAAGGAAAGTTTGAAGCCTAATCTTAAAAGTAGAGATAGTGTCTATTTAATATAGTATTAAATAGTTGTCATTATTTGTAGAGTATTTATTAGATGTTGTTAAAGATGATCAGATAAGCTGTTTGTTTAGTTTAATGCTGTGGCTTCAGTCAGCATCACTGCGCTGTATAGTTTTATTTTCCTGATCTTTCTGTTAATGTTGCTGAATAAAAGCTGGTTGGTCTGCACCTCACCTCTGCCTCGAGCCTCCTATAAACCAGCAGAGGGTCTTCATCCAGTTATTACAGCTCCATACAGGTCCATAATGACATTAATCCTCAAAAAACGTTCTGGCATAATAATTGTGCACACAGTGTAAAACTGAAGAAGCTTCTTGGATGAAATGTCTTCAAGAAACTTAAAATGTCCAGACACTTTTGTTTCTGAGCTCCTTAATTCAATTCAGTTTTATTTACACAGCGCCAAATCACAACAGCAGTCGCCTCAAGGCTCTTTATATTGTACAGTAGATCGTACAATAATAGATACAGAGAAAAACCCAACAATCATATGACCCCCTATGAGCAAGCACTTATTACAGTATAACTAAGGGAGGATTGAAGTCTACTTTTAAAAGTAGAGGTAGTGTCTGTCTCCTGAAAACTGAAGGTCTGTGTATATATGTATATATTTATGCTTATATTCATATTCTCTTATTCCCCTTTGTTTGATATCCTAATTCTGTACTTTCTCTGTGTTCTGCTACTACAAACTGGATTTCCTGGAGGATAAACATGAGGCATTAATAAAGTTTTATCTCTCTGTTAAAATCCCCCAAAATAAATGAAATGTGAATTTCAGGCAGACATGTTTTTAAAAGAGTCACTTAAATGGAAAAATGTCACATTCAGCTGTTGGGAACGAGCCTCATTAAGACCTCGAGTGTGAGCGACTTTGTTGTGTTTTTAAAACTAGCCAATAGGAGCGTCTGTGGATATCAGCTGAGGCTGAACTCAGGAACACCATCACATATAAATACACAGAATTAAAACACTAAATAAAAGAGATCATTAAATAAGGATCAAATCAATATGTCAGAGGTCAAAGGTCAGGCAGAAGAGGTGTGGTTAAACACTGGCAGGAGCAGCAGGTCAGAGGGGGCGGGGCCATGCCAGGACTTATTTTAAGTGAAGTTTAAAGTGGAGCGACAGCAGCAGTCACACAGCAGTAACCAGCTCTGTCTGCCAGGGTCAAAGGTCAAACAAGTCCTGCAGCTGACCCACACACAGACTTACACAGAGAGTGATGAATCCACACATCACTCGGCTGGAGGAAGCGGGGTTTCCACACCGTCCAATCAGAAACCAGCGTTGACGCTGAGCCCCGGGTCTGTGACAGGAAGTCCATGAACAGGCAGACACTCAGCAGCAGGCTGACCTCTGACCTCTGAGACAGAGGGAGGAGTTTGTGTCACCAGGGGGCGCTGCAGCATCACCTGAGAGCTTTAAGAACAACAACAGTAAGTGAAAGTCACACTTCTGTTGGTGTGCGTTATCAGCAGACCTCCACCCTCTGCAGGAAGCTCAGATAAGAAGCAGCCAATCACAGAGCAGAAAGCATGTGACTTCCTGTTCCTGCTGTTCCTGTGACAACAGCTCCGGGGACAGAGAGCAGCTTTCTAAAGAGGAAAGAAAACCTCCATCCCTCCAAAGAGGAAAGATGCTGTGAATGTGGAGGTGTCATGTGATTCACCTGATGTAGTGATTTAAGACTGTACGAACAATAATAACAACATGTTTAATACAGAGTCAGGTGATCCATGCAGAGCAGATCCATGTGATCAAACACAGCTGGATCACATGTTTCCTCTCCTGGAAACAGAAACCCTTCATGTATAAAGGCTCATGTACCCACTGAGCCCTGCTCTCAGATCTGTGAGGCTTTAACAAACAACAGTTTAAAATCATGTTTAGCATCTTCTGTCAGTGTGGAAGGTCACACACTTTCCTGTATGTTTGAACCCTGAACTACTGGCTGTTCATGTCAGCCTGGATATAAATACACACCTGCCTGCTGTGATAGACCCCAGCACTCACATATTACTTATAAGTGACTTATATGTATATATATGCATGTATATATTGTGTATATTGTGCTATTTCTTACTTAGTGTGTTGTGTGTCTTTGTTCCTGTTTGTACTGCAGCACTGTAACCAAAATAATTTCCCCTAATAATCAGAAGTATTGTGATTGTGATTAAAAGAAGTGAAACCAGTGTGATCTCCAGTCAGAGCAGAGGACGATGATGTAAGCAATGGGATTTTAATCAGCCTGTCTCTTTGAACTCTCAGTATCACAAAGTAATGTGGTAACATCTGGACTGATGTGTTTACTGTCAGCTAGTTTAAAGGCTGTAGGTTGCAGTCGTTGCTCTAACACTGTATAAATGTAACAGGGCTCAGTGCTGGTTCTAATAGTCTGAGCTGCTTCAGGCTTTATTTGTGAAGAGCACAGCAGCTTACAAACACGTAGCTGGGCCTGGACCGCCACAAAGGAGTGTTTGTTAAAGCCTGCAGTAAATCCAGCAGCACAATGATGGAAATGCAACACAGAAATGATGAAGAGGAGCAGAATTAAAGCCAAAGCAAGTCCAGTTCATACAGTTAGGTCCACGAATGAAATAAGGGAAAATAAAATATTGGTTGGATGCACCTGTCTGCACCCTTAATGCGCTCTGGTCGCTATGGTAACGTGTAAACATTTCTTTCAAAATAAGACACACGACTATAACACGGGAAAAGACCCAGGGAAAGAAAGTTAACGATAAAAACCCCGAAAACCATCAATTTCACACCGAGCCTCGACTCTCACGGCCCGGTACCAAACGACTCACGGACCGGTCCGTGACCCAGGGGTTGGGAACCGCTGCATTAAGACATGAGTAGTTCAGGGCTGCACGTCATTTTCATTGTTAATATCTTTGTGAAAAGCACATTGATGTGAAAATCATGAGAGTCAGAGTCCCTACAACACAATTAAAGATTCATTTAAAAGAAAATCACAAGTTATCATCATCTTCAGAACATTTCATTAAACATTAGAGACAGACTGCTGTGCACGTCTCATTACTATCCAAATAACCTACAGTCCACAAAGGCATCATGAACCAGTGTTCAGGGCTGTGGTCTGTCCCCAGTTACATGGATCCAGCTGGTTCCCTGGAGGTGACTGTTGCTGTGGTTTGGTGTCCAGTTACTTTTGGTCCCTTTAAACCAGGCTGTCACATGTTCAGGATGTGAAACTCCTGAGCCCTTCATCCACAGTTAAGGTGGAAACCCTGAATGATG
Organism: Pelmatolapia mariae; assembly: GCF_036321145.2. Classification (NCBI taxonomy): domain Eukaryota; kingdom Metazoa; phylum Chordata; class Actinopteri; order Cichliformes; family Cichlidae; genus Pelmatolapia; species Pelmatolapia mariae. The sequence goes on from NC_086229.1 coordinate 32,974,398, forward strand.
TCAGGGTTCCTGGGTCGCTGACCGAGTGTTTCCTGTTTGATTGTGTCTCTGTGCGTCATGTTCACTTCATCCTGTCATCACCATAAACCCCGCCCACATCCCCAGTCAGCCTGAGTGGGTCCTGTCTTCTCCACGTCCACACCACCTTCATGAATGCACAGGCACCCCCCGTCCCGCCCCCTCCAGACCTCCAGAGAACCCACAGAGACACACGGAGAACCCACAGAGACATAGGGAGAACCCACAGAGACACAGGGAGAACCCACAGAGACAGAGGGAGGAACCCACAGAGACACAGGGAGAACCCACAGACACATAGGGAGAACCCACAGAGACACAGGGAGAACCCACAGAGACAGAGGGAGAACCCAGAGAGACACAGGGAGAACCCAGAGAGACACAGGGAGGAACCCACAGAGACACAGGGAGAACCCACAGAGACAGAGGGAGAACCCACAGAGACACAGGGAGAACCCACAGAGACAGAGGGAGGAACCCACAGAGACACAGGGAGAACCCACAGAGACATAGGGAGAACCCACAGAGACACGGGGAGAACCCACAGAGACAGAGGGAGAACCCACAGAGACACAGGGAGAACCCACAGAGACACAGGGTGAACCCACAGAGACACAGGGAGAACCCACAGAGACACAGGGAGAAGCCATAGAGACACAGGGAGAACCCACAGAGACATAGGGAGAACCCACAGAGACACAGGGAGGAACCCACAGAGACACAGGGAGAACCCACAGAGACACGGGGAGAACATGCAAGCAGAAAGTACAGATGGTGGAGTCAGGACCTGTCTTTTTTTGGCTAGGCCAAGAAATCAACAGTTAGCTTTTGGCCCTCTGAGCTCAAAAACCAATCCACTGTTTACAGTCAAGCTCATTCTATCAGAGATGTTACATGTTTATTATGAACAGCCATTAAACCATGAAGCCCAGCTGTAACAGGAAGCTGCTCTTATTGAATGTGTTAATAAATCCAACCACAAATGCAAACCTGTTCATTGTGTTCACAGCTGAGGTGTTTAATCAGTGATGGAGACTCTATTACCTTATGTGACGTCTGCTGTGTGTAGGAATTTCTTTTACTTATGTATTAATCACATTATTTTATTGTATAATGCCTTGGTGCCACTGGATTTTAGCATGTCTCACACTCATACAGTAAGACAAATGGTGGGGGTCTAGTAAGGAAGTTGGGGGAAGCAGACAACTCCACAGGAAGAGTCTTTTGTCTCTTTGAGGACTCTGGGAGGTAGCAAGGGAGTGTGAACCGTAAAGTGTGAAACAGCTGTGTGCTGCCTTTTGTTCCTGGAGAAGGTATTTAACTGAGAGCCATGCTAGGCTCAGGTGAGACTCTGCTGACCGTCTGCCCCGCGATCATGCAGGCTCTCCACAACCTTGGTTTGTCTGTTCTTTTTTCCAATTAAAGAATGTTAGCTACCGCTCACCGCTCGTCTGCAGGCTTTATTTAAATGGAAAACTTCCACAACAGCTGGAATCACTGAGATGGTATTTATCTATCACAGTGACTGTGCTGCACCACACCCCACTCACCTCAGAAGCTCCGCCCTCACCGTACACGAGGTCACTGCGGCCCGTCGACCTGAGGAAGGCTGCTGGTCCTGATGGTGTCCCAGGCCTAGTGTAGAAGGACTGCACAGACCAGCTGGATGGAGTCTGTCCCAAACTGCCTGGAGTCCTCCACCATCATTAAACCCCATATTTCCAGCTTCATCAACTACTGGCCACCATCTTCCCCTGTAACAATAAATGCTTTGAAAAGCTGCTCAGGGATCAGCTGCTGGTGTTTATCGGTGCTCTACAGAGAGCATACTGACTCACAGCTGCACTGACACTACGATGGCTGCCCTCTGCCCACACTGGAAGGACTCCACAGCTCCATCAGAAGATGATAAAGGACACTCCACACCGGGTCATTCACTGTTTGAACAGGCAGATCCATCAGACCAGGACAGCCTGGTCCAAACACAGCTTTGACCCAACAGCAGTGAACACAAAGCACCAACATGAGTGTGTTTGTGCAGCTGCAACACAACAGCACAGTGTTTGATTACTGGCATGTTTGTGGTTTCCAACCAGTGTGCACTGAATGGACTGACATGATTAAACACTGTATATGTGACAGAGAGACACGAGACGTCATGTTAATATGTAAAAACATGTGGTTCATACAGCACCAACTGTCATGATCCTGAGTCCATGACTCAGTGATTTTGTGTTTGGTGTATTTATTGTTATTATTTTCATTATTATTTGGGGGCTGTTTTGGGATGGTTTGTGTTTTGGGATTTTAGATACTGGGTTTCTGGGTTTGTGCTGCCTCTGTTGGTCCCTGGTGTTAGTGTTCCCCTGTCTCGTCAGGTTAATCAGGTCCAGCTGTGTCTCCCACCTGTGTGTGAATTCCCAGTATCCCTCTGTGTATTTATAGTGTGTGTTTGCCTCTGTTCCTCGTCGCGTCGTCTGTGTTCATCCTCTGTGTTACCCTGCGTACTCTGCATTACTCTGTGAATCCCCTGTGTACTCTCCCTGCTGTCCTCCCTTCATCTTCAGGTTTGCTACTCTTTGGTTTAGTTTCTCCCAGTTTAGTTCATCCGTAGTTCTGTTTTGCCATCCCCACTTTATGTTTGGTATTCTTAATAAATCACCCTCACATCTGAATAAGTGCTGCATTTGAGTCCTCCTTCCACACATCACACGGCTGCTGCCCCAGTCGTGACACCAACATCAGTGATCTCAGGGTAATTATATGGATATGTATGATACTGTGGCGGACCACCAGGTGGCTCCACTCACACCCAAGTTGAAGGGAAGTGCTGGGGTGGAGATTTTGGCGTTTTCTGCATGTGAGGTTCTGCTGAGTCAGTTAATAAAGTTGGAGTGAGACACTGAGACCTCTCCTGTCGTCTTTACATACCTCCACAATACTGATGGAGGCAGCTGTCAATCAGAGGGACTGACAGGAAGTGTGGGTGTGGCCCCAGGGCCTCCATCACGCCTCCTTCCTGCTCTGATTGGAGCTCTGAGGTCAGAGGGGGTGTTTCATGATGTCTGTCTGAAGCTTCCTGACAGTCAGCAGCTTTGACCTTTGACCCACATGAAGCTGACATGTGACTAGGGCTGTGTCCCAATTCAGGGTATGCACGCTTGAAGTACGCACACTACGCGTACTACGGACGGTGCGTACTATAAGTACGGGAAGTGCGGAAGTGAGAAGCCCGTGAAGTGGGACGGTCTACCCTTTGAATTCGTGTCACCAGCTGTGCCTGCCCGTACCACGTCCCCCGATCGGCAACATGGACACAGACCACGTCCTTGCGTGTGCCATTTCCCTGCTAATGGAAGAGCCCCAACAACCCACCCGTCACGGACGAATGATCCTTTTGCGACTACGGGACACCCACGTGCAGGTACAGTGATAAATACATGGCGATACGCCTCCCCCCTGAGATATATGACGTGTGTACCTGTGTACTAGCGTAACCCCCTGATATATGCAAGTGTAGATGTGAGTCCCAGGACTGTGTGCGCCCGCAGCCAGCACACATGTGCAGGTACACTGGTACAGTACATGCGAGTGAAATCCCTGCGTGCGAGGTCCACAAGCACAGAGGTGTGCAAAAATACAATAACATAAAACAAGCAAAATATAATAATGGCTAAATCTGAGAGTTATAAATATACGTACAATATAAGAGTGTATGCATGACTGGATGTGTATACAAAATAGGCATGCCACGTGTGTGTGTGTGTGTGTGTATACAAATGTTACAAATTAAATACAGTAAACAACAACATCAAAAAGATAAAATATACAGAGGCTGATAGTTGGGTCACCACAAGCACAGTGTCCACTGCCTGCGAAAATAAGAACAGCAACAATCAGAACAATAACCAGAATAAAAGAATGTCTGTCGTGTCCTGTATTTACTTTCACCAGACCAGACCCCTGTACTGCAGGATTAACCTGAGTGTCCCGGTCCTGGACAGATACTTCAACAATGAGGACACCAGGCCTGATTTCCGCCTCAGCAGGGAGTCCGTGACAGCGCTGCTGAATCTACTGAAGCAGGAACGGAGACATGGGTGGGGTGCCCCGATCGAGGTCCTCGTGTTCCTCTTCTGGCTGGCGAGTGGCGCAGCCTACAGGGTCGTGTCCAGGGTGTTCGCAATACCCCGTTCCACTGTCCACCGCATTGTGCACAGGGTCACAGAGGTGGTGGTGGCCAAGCGCCACCAGGTCATCCACCTCCCACGGACCCCAGAAGACCTGCATGCCATGTCCAATGGGTTTGCACAGCTGGCAGGCCACAGGGCGTTTGTGAAGGCTGCTGGTGCAATTGACTGCTGCCATGTCCGCATCAAGCCCCCCAGCGGCCCTGACGGTCAGTGCTACAGGAACAGGAAGTTGTACCCGTCCATAATCCTGCAGGCTGTATGTGACCATCAGGGCCGCTTTGTCGATACACATGTGGGCTGGCCGGGGTCAGTGCATGACTCCAGGGTCCTCCGCCACAGCCCACTGTACCGACAGGCCCGTTACCCTCCCCCAGGGCATTTCATCCTTGCAGATGGAGGGTACCCATGTCTCCAACATCCACTCCCCCTCGTAACCCCCTACAAGAGGCCAGTCCACGGTGTGGGAGCCCAGCGCTTTAACTCACATCACGCCAGGGCACGCTCTGTCATAGAGCGTGCCTTTGGAATGATGAAGACAAGGTTCCGTGCCATCTTCCTGCAAGCGCTGGAGGTGCACCACACCTTCGTGCCACATGTATGTCACGCTAACACGAGCATCATTGTTGTATGTCCAATAATAATGGCAACTGTAGTGCACACCCTGGCATGTACACTGTACTTACAAGATTAAACATCTGTCGCAGGTCATAACAGCATGTGCCGTGCTGCACAACATCTGCATCGGTGCTGGTGACATTGTGGCCCCAGATGAGGAACCTGAGGATGATGCCCAAGATGAGGGGGAGACTGGTGTGGAGGCAGTCAGTGGTGCACACTGGCGGGACCAGCTATCGGCTGAGGTGTCTGCCCTGGAGGAGGTACCCCCGGACCACGATTATTGTCAGCAGGCAAGTATCCCTTAGTGGTGCATCTGCACAGTGCTGGGATTTCACGTGACAGACCTGTCTTAACATGCTTGTTTTCACCATGTCATTTTCCCACTGCCATGATTACAATCTAGTGACATGGCAGCTGTCGGTTCCACCAGCCCTGCAGACCCAAGTGGCGGATGTTGCGGTGGACAGTGGGAATAAGCATGCCTGAGCAACATCTGGGGACGCCTCACTCAGTACCTGGCTATGAACCGGGGGTCTCACCTGTGGCACCTCCCTCATCTCTGTGGTCCTGGTCCAGCAGACCAAGCAGCACTGCCCAAGACTCCCTGCCCAGGCACATATCAGGCCTGGTTGATGATGTGTGTGCATGCTGGGACACTCAGGTTTATCCTGGACCGCAGTGGGCAGTGCATTTCCCACAGTCATGTTGTGTTATACGTTGCACTGCTTTCATTTCCACAATTTGTCATGTGCAATAGGTCAGGCCCCCCGAAATTGTGTCATGTAGTTTGTGACAGACATGCACTCACAGTTGGGATGTTCCCACTGTCTTTATTTTCAGAACTGAAATCATTTTGTGTGTGCAGAACAAAGGTTGGCACAACAACATAAATTAAGTTCACCTATGTACATTGCTTTTTATTTACAGAAATCAAATCACTGAAATAATCATGTTTGTACAAAACAAAGGTTGGGGTGCCAGCATAAATAAAGTTCAACTATGTACAGTGGCTGTCTGTGGACACGAATCAGTCCTTTTTCTGCTGCACTAGCTTTTCCAGGACGCCTATCAGCCTGTCCATCCTCTCGCCTCTCCGTTCCTCCATTTGCCGTTGCTGGGCCATGTCCTCCTTTATTAGGGCAATGAGGTCATCCTCCCCGTCCCTCCTCCTTTTCACCACCCGTACCTCAGGCGGCTCCTCATCCCCCTGCCCCACCTAGTGTGGGAGTGGGTTGCCCACTGCTGCACTGGGCCCTGGTGCGTCCTCCTGGATGGAGGAGATTAGGACAGGTGGCCTGGTGGAGGGCCTCTGTCCTAGCACCTCATCCATGGCATCAAACCAGGGCCATGTTGCGGCAGTGGGCTTCCCACTTGCACCCTCGCCCGTCGCTGGATACTTGCACTCCTGAGGGGAGGATACATCACAGGTGGCAGTTGGCAACAACAGCAACAGTGCAGGTTTACATGGGTGGCTTTTCAGTGTTCCGTGTGGAGTTACATCTGTCACTACCACTGTACTTACCTTGTATTTCCGCTTCAGGTTCTCCCATTTACGTTTTGCCTGCACAGGGGAGATTTTCCCCGCCAGGTCCATCTTCTCCACGATTTCCCTGACAAACGACATATGAGAGCACATGTATATCAGGTCATTCCGTTTATGGCACCCACAGCAGGATGTACTGGCTTGGGACCACAGGGCAGACAGTTCACTGTCCCATGTGCCTCCAATACTTGTAGACATCATACTGTTGCTGTACCTCCAAACCACTGCGGCTGAGTGTTTCGCACCCGTGAACAGGTGCTCATTGTCACGGCGGAGTCGAATGAGGTCTGCCGTCTGCTCGGTGGTCCCTGTAATGCAGCGTGACATTGGATTACATTCCCCACCATCCTGCACTTCTGTTTTAGCATTTCTCCATTTGCCGTCAGTTCAGCATTTCCAGCTGTGTGGAACATACACACTGCAATGTCAGGCAATACTGTTTATTGCGGGAAAGGGACAACACTGAGTGGGGCAGAGCACTTACTTTAACAGGCCCTAAGTTGGGGTCGGGGGTTCTCTGTCATATGTTTTGTTTCAATACAAGTCAATTCAGTTTTGTTTGGATGGGGCAGACTCACAACAAAAGTCGCCTCAGGGCGCTTTGGAATATCCCCTTTGACATATTTGACATGGCAGGTGTGATAACTGTGACAAATGTATGTATATGTTATATTTTATGCATTTGCATTTTATATTTAATGTGCTGCGGACACAGCTACATTCCTGCCTGGTATATGTTGACATTCCTGTTTGCGGCACAGGCAGGGTCATATTAGTACATTATTCATACTGCCCTCGGTCTGGTACAGGATTCACAGCTTTGCAGGTCTGTTCATTTAAGGTTACGTGGGTCGGGCAGGTTTGACATGATTCACCTTGACATTTTCTATTGACCTCCCATTAACTTTTACATCGTGGCATTTGTTTCGCTCCTTCACACATATCTTACATTTGCGGGTGTTGCTGTCCTCCGCCGCCGTTTCAAGCTCCTCCGCAGCTGCTGACATCATTACGCACTGGTCTGGCTGCATCGCGCTATGCATTGTGGGATATATAGGGCCACGAAGCGTGCACCGGACCACGCTTGATATTTGGGGAAATCGACGGCACATTTGGAGTATGCATTTGAAGTACACTTTGAATTGGGACAGCTGTCGTCGCGTGGCGGTGACGTATTCGCACTTGAAATGCGTACTTCAAGCGTGCATACCCTGAATTGGGACACAGCCAAAGAGTCAGGAGGCTCTGTGGAGATCCATCAGAACAGCAGAAACACACTCATCATCTTTATAAACTTCTAATGTTAGACAAACAGCTGCAGAACATCTGGCTGTGGTTTGTTAGCTGTTAGCTGTTAGCAGAGGAAGGCCAAAGCAAAGCTGCATCTTCATCTTCCTCAGGGCTGAATACACAACAGATACTGTAAATACACACAGGCTGCTCTTCATCACCAGCTCCTCCTCCTCTGTGACCCATCAAACTGACTGAACCTCCATCAGAGGAACATCTTCATGGTTCCTGTTCCTGAGGACACAGAGGACAGTCAGACACTCACGTGGGTCGGTGGGTTTGATGCTGGAGTCTATCCCAGCTGTGACAGCTGATCAATATCCTACAAACAGACTGATCGGTTCTCTGATCTGTGATCGATCAGCTGGAACTAGGATGAGGATCAGAGCCAAGAATTAAACCAGGTTCATAGATTCATACCTGCACGGGCAGGTCATGTGACCCTACATGTCCTCACTCACTGAGCTCTGAGCTCATTGTTCCAGTAATCTGTGTTAAATATGGAATAATCTTTATATCATAAGTCCCATGCAAGAAAAATAACACATTATTCAAGCAAATAATTAAATTCCTCGTGCATAAAGTCAGTGCAGCACTCCAGCCAGGTGCACAAAGAAGCCAAAACCCAAAGAGGTTTCTGCTCTGCTCGCGCTGCAGCAGTGTTACGCTTGTACAGTTAATCTGCTAGCAAAGGTCATTTTAGCTTCTGCGGATCACTTTGACTTTTGATTGGCCTGAGGCGGAGCCTAAAGGAGGCCAGGGTCTCAATGTGATTGGTTACTTCATTGGTGTCAGGACCCTGGCCCTCCAGTGGATAGGGCTGTGCCATATAATGATATATATGCACCAGGGGTAAGTGCAGCCACTCAGCCTCTACTCAATGTGGTCATAGAAGCAGGTGTCACAAGTTAATCCAGTAGTAAGCTATGGCACTTAGCCACAGGTGGCAGCAGTGGACTGACCTCATGTGAGACTGCTCCAGCTGCTATGTGATAGTCAGTGGATCTGCTACAAATTGAAGATCATATGCAAGTTTTTGAAATTAAACCATGACTCTTCCTAACTTAGCTTTGAAACAAAAGATTTCTAACTCTCCGCCAGACTCAAAAACACAGGACAAACCAACTGACACACCTGAGTCACTCACTTTCTTAAATCCACTCACTCTCACTGGCTCTGTTTATTACTAATCACTGTGTAACTGCTGTAAATTCACAGTAACTGCCATCTCCTTACAAATGTTTATTGGATTAACCACACTTATACAGACTGTAAATAACTACCAACTCTCTCCAGCCATGTTGATGGATTGCCTATATTGGCTGAAAATGTTCATTTCCAGGGAAAAGACACAGACAGACTGAAATATGAATGTGTCATATATTTGTTCAAGATGTATTTCTGTGTTATGGAAAACAAAAATATTAAAATCATGATGAACAACAGGAGTGGTGATTTCTATAACTTTGTGTATATAATTTGGCATTTCTTACTGATGTAGGCCAAAAATAAATACATGATATCATTTCATTTAGTTTAAAGGTTTATTTGCAAGACACAAAAACAGAGACAGTAGAAAGTCGCAAATGCATTGTGCATGAAACGATTTCAAACGTGGTGCAGATGTGTCACAGGTTAGTCTGGCTGTAGGCTGTGGCACTTGGACACAGGGGGCGCTGGTTGATTGGAGTCCTTTTGAGTGGACACAACGTAAACTGCACGTTGGCTCGAAACACATATTAATAAATTGCTCAGTGATGAACAAGTACTCAGATCATTTACCTCAGCAGTGTGCTTTGTCAAAACTAAGTAAGTGTGTTGGTAATGAACACATTGACATTCTGTTGTGCAATTGTTATTTACTTGTATTTTATAATTTGACTTTACATACTGCTGGGTGGTTTGTAAAGTTTACAATAACTAGTATTATCATTATGCTATATTTTCTAATATGTATAATAATCTCAAAAGTAATGCCTTGAAGCAGAAAATAATAATACTTTATTAAAACTTAAGACTAAAGTACAGTATTTGAATGTGTGTATTGTGTCTACTGTTTGTTAACTCACCATATTCATAAACGTCTTAATAATAAATTCCATATTCTATTACCACATTATTTGTGATCAGTGGGTTTGCGGGGTTGGGGGTGTGGGGGGGTAGGGTCTTTAGGCTTTGGCCCCCACCCCTGCCACCAGTATATTTTTAAGCAAGTATTTCTAACTTTTATTTGAATATTCAGTTTCCTACCATCTGCTCTTAAAGGATAATCACCAGGTAACCCGCCCGCCCCCTTCGCACACACATGCACACAAACAAAACACACAGTATAATTCACACCCTCATTATAGTGAATAAATATTTATGCCATTTTACACCATCAAACTTAGATAGCTAAGGATGAAGAACCTTTTGCTCTTTAAAGAACCATTTGTAATAGCTAAAGAACCATCTACAAAATAAAAAGGTTCTTTGACGTATGATGGTTCTTTAAAGAACCATGAAGACATCTGAAGAACCATTTAAGAACCATAATTTTTCTGAGAGAAGACGGTGCAGGTGTAGACTCCAGTGTCAGTGAGGTGGAGGTCTTTCAGGGTCAGACTGTAGTCTCCAATTCTCAGTGGATCTTCATCCATCTCTGTGCGACCTCTGTAAACCTGGTCTTCATTGTGTGACTGATTGTTTCCACTCTCATACACGTGGACCTTCCTCTCTTTGGGTTCAGTGAGTCTCCACTCCACTGTGACGTCCTGAGGAAGGTCAGCTGTGGTTGTAAAGGGCAGCAGCACAGACTCATCTGCATCTGTCACATTCACCACCTCTGGCAGAGGACCTGAGAGAAAACAGAGAAGAACATAGACAGATAAAAAAGGTCACTGTTACTGTTCCATGATGTAATGTGGATGCTGCTCTGTTGTTCAGCACTGTGTAAGAGGACACGGGTATTTATTACATAATTAACACATGAATCATTTGAGTGTGGTATAAAATGGGTGTGGTATATGAGACTAAATATTCCCACTGTGTGCACTGCTGAGAAGAAACACACAGCACTGCAAATTCAGTCCAATCTGTGATAAATTATATGCTACAAATGCTAACAAATCATGTCTTTGTATGTTCTCCTGCCAAAGGTTCGTTGCACCTATTATTGTTGAGGTTTACAGACATGAGTGAGGTTGATGGTCCATCGTGTCCTCTGCTGTGTAACCAGCAGCTCCTGTTCTCAGTGTTTGTCTGTGTGTTGATGTGTGAGGCTGCACAAACAGCTGCTTTCCTCTGTCAAACATACAGGCAGTACTGACTTTGAACTGTAACAAGCATTTATTTAATCGGTGAAAGTTGTGCCTGAATTAGTGCAGTGTGTTGTAATCTGTCAGCTCTTCATTAGAGACATAAAGGAGACTTAAACTAATTCTTCTGCTTCAGGCTGCTACTGAGGGTCTGCAGAGATTCTAGCAGCTATTAGTCAAAACCAGTAACACTGTAAGTACTCAATTTATTCTGAAGCACTTTCAGAAAATGTGCTGGGGCAGATTGTTCCACAGATTAGGAGCAGCAGTAGAGAAGGCCCCGCCCCCTCTGATCTTCCTCTTGGACCTGGGTCAGCTGGTCAGCTGACCTGAGAAACTTGGGGGGTGGTTAGGGTCAGGGTGGGGCAATTTAAAAACAAACAGAATTTTAAAATGACCTCTAACATATACACGCCGCCAATGGAGAGAAGCCAGGATGGGACTTTAACTGGGAGTTCCAGTTAAACTGGTGCAGCAGCATTTTGTATTGTGTTAGAGGCGTCAGCAGTCCTTTAAGTTTAGAAGAGACACCTACAGTTTGTCCCTCTTCCATCTGCGTTCAGCTCTACGACACTCCCTCCTCACAGCCCGGGTGGCGTCATTAAACCAAGGTCAGTTTTAGCCTTGGGCTTCCTGGTTTTTAATGGTGCCACAGAGTCCGGGATAGTTAGGCAAGAAGATTGAAACCAGGAGCTGAGGTCCTCTGTGTCCAAGGGAGTGAGATCAGCGGGGACAAACAGCTGGCTAAAAGCAGAGGAGAACTGGGCAGCAGTGGAAGGGTTAATAATCCGACAGCGGCGAACAGGAGCGCTGGTCTGAACTGCGTGAAAACACAGCATCAAATAATACAGCCATATGGTCAGAGAAGGCCGTGTCAGACACTTCCACGTCAGACACAGGTAGACTGTGTGATAAAACCAGTGTGTGTGTCCGTGTTCATGTGTGGAACCAGGTACAGACTGGACCAGATTAAAAGAGTCAATAAGGCTTAAAAACTCCTTCACCAGAGGTTTGTCAGGACAGCAGACATGGATATTACAATCTCCCACAATAAGACCATGATCGTAGTTGGATATAATCCCAGCTAGCAATTCTGCAAAGTCATTTATGAAGTTCTTATTGTATTTAGGGGGACGATAAATAACAGCAAAGAGCAGAGTTTGAGCGACTGACTTCAAAAGACGTGAGCTCAAAGCTGGAAGACGAGGGCTGTAAAAACACTGTTTACATTTAAAATCCTTTTAAAAACAGCCGCCGTACCTCCTCCTCTCCCTGATGTCCTTGGTGTGTTAAAATAGGAACAACCTGCTGGTAAAAGTACTGGACCCACCAGTGTTAAGCCAAGTCTCAGTGACACACATGAAGTCCAGTTTCCAGGAAGTGAATAACTCCTTCAGAATAAAAGATTTGTTCACCAGCGATCTGGCGTTTACCAGCCCAATCCTGACAGGAGCCGGGGATGAGGTATGAGCCCCAGCGGCACAGGGAGCCCGACACAGCGGCCTCTGTTTGTCAAGGTTTGCCTGGCACACACAGCCGAGGAGGACAGGGGTCATGGCGTCATCCTGGCTAACCACGGGGATGAGGCAGGAATCCACAGGGTCCAGGAAACGTCGGTGCACAAAAACTCCAGGAAATAATCTGTGTATTCCTCTGACTGCAGTGAGATGCTGCACCAAGGACAGCTTGAGTTTAACCAGCAGCCACTGCGCCTACCCCGACGCCTTCATCCGGGAGGTAGCATGACAGCACGGCATAGGCCGGTCGGGATTTGTGACAGCAGCGGGCACCAGGAATTCTGTCCTCCGTTAGCAAATGGATCTGTGTTTTGAACTTCAGAGATTTAGAAGCGATTGGCGATCGTACACCAGTAGAGAGCAGATCTCCTGAGTGTCACATGACAGGAACAAAAACAAACAAAACTGACAGCCACAGACGAGCAGCCACGTACACCGGCGCCATCTTGATCCCCATTTAAGGCTGCAATGAGCTGCTACTCAGAGAAAACTAATATTTGTTGCTACTGGACTGATTCCCCAGAGCACAGCAGTAAGTGCTGAAAGAAGGTGGTTAGTGAGCTGCTGGTCAAAGTGGAGAGTCAGTAACAGCTCAGCTGTAGAAGAACACCAGACCTCAGGAACAGCTCTGTGATTGGTGGCAGAGCATCTGCTCTCCATATAAGGACTCTGAATCACTGAAGCTGCTCAGACCAGCTGATCCCGGAAAAGGGCTGTGATGCTCACATTAGTCATGTGACCTCAGTCACTATCAGACAAATCCTGCCAGTTCAGATCTACAAGAGCAGCTCTGTGTTAAACCTTCAGGATGTGGGTGATGCCTCTAATGTGCTCCATCAGTGTGAGTTCAAGGCTCTGCTACCAAAGTGTTGTACATGGATGAAAGATGAGCTGATGCAAAGTTCCTCAGCAGATTCTGAGCTGTGAGAAAGATGAAAGGAGGCCACAGAGTCCAGCAGTGTTTGGGAGATACTTACCTGAATGACTGAGCATCGAAACAGGATTCATTATTGTTATTGATAAGATGAACACAATAACTGAATGTGTGACTGTGGTGTTACTGAGTTACAGCTGAAGGTGATGGCTGCTGCTTCCACTTCCTGGTCTGCTCTGTGGAAACGCACACACACACACACACATTATAAAACATACACACACCTTCTCTGTCCTTCATCCTTTTACATGCACAGCACACAAACAGACCAAAGGCAGCAGCCGGGATGATCAGCTGAGAGGAACTGTCAGTCTGACATTATTCACAGTATGAAGGTAAAGCCATGCATACCTCCATTAAACATACTAAAGTCACACTGGGAAAAGCATCAGCTACTGATTGTGAGAGGGTCAGGAAGTCTCTGACTGACTCTGATGTGTTTAGGACAGCAAAGTACCAACCAGCAGCTCCATTATCAAATCACCCAGGACTACAGGACTCAGCTCTGAGACACATCAGGACCTCACAGGGACTGACTGACACAGGCTGTTAGATGTAACAAAGACAGACACCAATCTGGGATGTTGGAAACAAACTTTTATTAAACACAGGTCCTTTCTTTATTACATGTATATGGATCCTTTAAAGTCATTCACATGTTTGTAGAAGAATGAAAACAGCAAAACTAATACTCAAAGTACAAATCTGCTTCTCCACGATCAACACTGACTAATTAAGATTCAGGAATAACTGATGAAGCCTCAGCAGGCTCTGAAAGAGGAGCAGAGTGAAGGATGAAGGTCGTCCATCAGACCGAGTGTGTCCTCAGCTTCCTGTTCAGAGACAAACACCACTGATGTCAGCTGTTCACCTCTGACCTTTACTAACACACCTGTGTGTGAATGTTACCTGCTCTGACTGATGATTACACAGCACATGGATCAGCTGACTGCTCTGTAACACACACACACACACACACACACACACACACACACACACACACACACACACACACAGGGTTAGAGTATCACACACATGTATGTGTGTTTCACATGTTTATATCTTCCAAGTTAGCTCAGTGGTGCTCCTCGCTGCCCCTACAGGCCTCTGCAGAAATTACAGTGTACAACACACACAGGGATTCATGGATACTCTGCTTCTGTTACACACACCTCTGAGTCAGTGCAGATTATTATGTATGCCAAAGTAAAAGCAGCTGCTGTTCTGAACACACACAGCCTAGAAGTAATGCATTTATTACTTCCAGGCTGGACTACTGTAATTCATTATTATCAGGAAGTCCTAAAAACTCCCTGGGTGTCTGTCCCATTGCTACGAGCCATTCAATCCCAGTATATAAATCAATCAATATCAATATATAAATCAATCAATATCAATATATAAATAAAATTGAATTGACTTATGATGAGTGCCATGCTGTGTCAGTATGGTGGTTACTATGGTTACCTTTCCTCTTGCCAGCTGTTTTCTTGCTTTTGATGACCACCTGACCAAAAGCGACGTCCTCAGGACCTGAAGACAGAGAGATGGATGGAGTGACTGGAGACAGAGTTCGGTCACAGCCGATATCTACAGACAAGCTGCTCTGTGAGGATTGTCAGTCCTCAAGCTCATGTTTATTATTATTATTATTATTATTATTATTATTATTATTATTATTATTAAGTGTGCCTATGTAATGGCACACTTATTACTATTCGACGGATTTTTTATTCTTATACTTATTATTTTTCTTCCGCATAAAATTATGAACCATTTCACGGCCCGCAGCTTTGAGACGACCCCCACGTATGTTACACTGTTTCGTGCGGCTCGATTGGGAATGGTGTGCTATGACTTTTGGTAGGGATTCGTCGCACAGTTTTCCCAAAATTCCCAAAGAAAGACCCCATTTTTCCCCATTCATTTCGATTGGGAAGGGCCCAAAAAAAACGCGCCAACCCAGGCCAATTTGAAGGCCTACCGCTCGGCCATACTTTGTCGTAGAAACGTCATTTAAACTTTAAACGGGTCACAAGATTTTGGACTTTTATTGACCAAATCCTCGTTGCGATATCTTCTACGGTTGTTTGTGTGATTAGGTAGAGGATCAACAGGGGGTCCACGACCCTCCCAAAGGACCTAAAGTTAGTTACTCTTAGAACAGAAGAAGCTTCTTGGATGAAACGTCTTCAAGAAACATAAAGTTCAGATGCTTTTCTTTCCAAGCTCCTTAGACTGAATCAGGTACTGAAGCAGTGGCGTGCTGACTAAAGATTTGGACGTCATTGGTCACGTGACTCTGTTCAAACCAAACCTCGGCACAGTGTTTCTGAAGCAGTGTGTTGAATTCTTTTTTTCTACACGTGCGCTTCGGCTTCAAACGGGCCATCACTACTAGTCGAGAGTTTCTGGGTGTTACAGTCTTAGTTTCTAGTTTGTCTTTTGTTTGCTTCTTTTAATGTTTCTTTGTACCTGACTTTGAGTTTAGTAAATCAGCAATAAAGCTGCTACTTTATTTCTGCTGCCTCCGAGTCCTGTGTTTGGGTCCTACCCATGCCTGCCACACAGCCAACCGTGACATCTACAGAAACGTCTGATTCTGAGACAGCTTGATGTCTTAAAATCCATTTCTTTTTCTCACATTTCTAACAGAACACACCCCTGTACAGCTAGTCTGATATAAGTACAATTCTACTGAATAAAGTTATCTGAGAAGGTAACTTGGATTGCCTGCATGTTCCTGTGTTTAATGCTCACAGTTTGTACATATCCCTGATGAACATACTGATGACACAAAGCTAACTGTGGAAACAGACACGCCGAAGGGGAAAACTAAGAGTCACAATAACAGAATATTAGAATAGTAATAATGATAATAATAATAATAATCAGCATCATCATCAGCACCTGTTTTCTGTTCATTTGTACCTGAAGTTTGAGTCCTCACACCAGAGTAGACGGCTCGTGGATCAGCAGGATGTTTGTCTGGAACACACACAGATTTACAGACATTCATAGAGGCAGTAGTTTTCAGCCTTCACTCCTTTTATTGGGAAGGGCCCAAAAAAAACGCGCCAACCCAGGCCAATTTGAAGGCCTACCGCTCGGCCATACTTTGTCGTAGAAACGTCATTTAAACTTTAAACGGGTCACAAGATTTTGGACTTTTATTGACCAAATCCTCGTTGCGATATCTTTTACGGTTGTTTCACAAGAGCAGTTTAAGTTTTAGGAAAATTGGGATTTTCACGGAATGTTCGCCCCACTGTCAACTGCCAAAAAACCAGAGTGTGGAGAATAATTGAAAAAATTTGTCTTTCTCGTCCTGTCCCACCCAAACCATTTGCCCTACATCAATAATTTATACATCAAAACGTAGCTATCGTTGTCTTCTTTCATCCAATGTGTTTCTTATCAAGATCAGATTTACGGTTTTCTCACAAATGCCATCAAAGCACAGCCTCCTCCCTCTCTGTCCCCCATAGACGACCATTCTAAAACAGCTCTCAATTTTCAGCTCAAACCTAACATCGAAGGGGGTCTTTACACTGTCACCACGTCAGTATAATACACTCTACAGGCATGAAAATTTAATATGTTGTAGGCGGGAAGTTCCTGCCACTCACGGTGAAAGAATTATTGCGATCGGACCTACAGTTTTCTCTTGGCAAGCATTTGTTTCAGAGCGTAATTCCTGTTTGCCCATCTCTCTGTCTGACCCTAACTGCAGAGTGTGTGTGTGTGTGTGTCCCATCCCCTCCTGCCACTCACAGGAGTTACTATAGCAACCGGCCCTAACAGCTGAGCACAGGAACAGCTGATGACTCTCTGCTTAAAACTCTTGCTCAAACCGCATACATCCTGATGTGTTTGTACATCTGATCCGGCAGTAGCATAGGCACACTTAAAATTTCTTTGGAAATTTTCGCTTTCTAGTTATTATTATTATTATTATTTTAAGATTTGCAGTTTTCTTTTTTTTTTAAATAGTTGAATTTTTTGATCGGGACAAGTTTAATCAGTTGTTCATAAAGTTTCTTTCCATATTCTTGAAGCAGGTTGTAGCTGTCGCATTGAAATGTAATTATTATGTGATTGCAATGTTCAAAATGAGGTGTTTAATCTGGTTCCTATGTTGTGTTGTTGCCACCTACTGGTGGACCTGAGTATGGCGCTTGTATTTGAGTTGTAATTTTATTTTGCTGTGTTTTCATTTCTTATTTAAACGTAGTTTTTCCAAGGTGTTTGCTGGTGAAAAGAAGATTAAAATACTGGTTAAACATCAGTTGGACCATGGCCCTTTATTCTACTCCAAACATGAAAAACCCTCAGGAGCAGTTATACAGATTGACCTTTAGTTAGACTGTCTTTGTCTTCAGAGAGATAGATACAGAGATAAAGTCATGGCGACAGAGAGATGTATTATATCTATCTCTAGATATGTATATACACAGAGGATGAGAAACTAACAACTCAGGAACTTCAGCAACACTTAAAAGTAAAGAGGAACAACTTTATTAAGTGACCAATGCATTTATGTGGCCTTCATTGGTGTTAGGGTTTTCCCTCTGGTTTCCATCCCCTTACACAAAGGCTAACTTTGTGTATTTAAGTCCTCTGTCATCCTGTTGCCACGTTGTCCACATTAGCTGTGTGTTTGCATGGCTGTTCCCTCACTTATGCCTAGTTGTTAGTGATGGCCAAATGAAGCTTTCTGAAGTGCTGAAGCTTGGATTAAAAAGGGTTAATAATTTGAAGCTTTTCAACACTGTCCTCTTTGGTGACATCTGCTGGACAAACATATGAACAGCAACCGAATCTACAAGCTCCCTGTAACTGCTTCATTATGAGTGACCGCTCTGCAGAGCTGTTTCTGTTTGATATCATGTGACAGTTCTGTCAGATATCGGGCTCATATGGTGCTTTGACCATTAAAAAAACGATGTCATGTCTATTTTCATAATAAATAACTTAGATGAATTAAACCTTCCTTGCTTCAACATGTGTATTGCTGTGTTGTCCTTTTGCTTGTGACTTCTTAATGTTTTTTATTAATGAAATAAATAACATATATAACATTATAAGGGGTGGGTTTTGATTATCGATTTTCTGATTAAAATCGATTCTAGCTTGGATAACATGATATCGATTCATTACAATCCCGAATCGATTTTTAAATATAAATTTATTTTTAACCAGAAACGCCAGAATCTCAGGTTTAACCTCACAAAATGTCGACAACAACCAAACAGCTAAAACAGTAAATGAGAGCAGCTACACGGATTCTGAACAAAGACGTAAACACAGAGCAAAGACCCGCCGATGCATCAGAATCAGTGAGATGTGGCTTTCTCACGACACGCTGTTGGAGCTGAAAGCCGACAGCTCACAGATCCTGATGCGTCAGCGGGTCTGTGCTCCGTGTTTACGTCTTTTTTTGCGCTAGACTCTGAAGCTGCAGGTTTCATCTCTCTCCAACCAAAATTGACTGAACCAGCAGCCAAAGAAGATCCAAACTACGCTTCACATAAACATCGTCATGAATTCCTTCTTCCTTTTGCTGTTTTGCTTCCACCACGATAAAATCACACTCATGCACAGCTCTCTCTCTCTCTCAGTGTACTTCTAGAACAGTTTCCCGTCTAAAAATCTGTGTTATCTGTATTATTCGCTTGCCTATTACGCACCAGTCTACTGTTATGTACAGCGCCTGTCATGGTCCTGGGGTGTTAGACCCAGCCTTTTGTGTTTTATATTGGTATCATCTTATGTTTTGGGTTCATTCTTGTTTTCTTGTTCTTAGGGGTTTTGTGTTTAGTGTTGTGTATACCTACCTGTGTCCTCCCCCAGTGCTCTGTTCATGTCCCTGAGTTTGTGTTTGTGAATTTCCTGTTTTACTTTTACACTCAGTCAATAAAGCTCACTCGCCGCACAGCTTTTGCCAGCATTTGGGTCCTTTTACGCAACACAACACAACTGCCCGCACTGGCAGCACCGTCGGACACAGTTTGTTTGTTTGTTTGTTTTAAATTTAACTGACTTCCAACAAGAAAGTCTCATTTCTGCTGTTTAATATTGAAGAAATTGAAACCTTTTAAAATGATGACAGATTACAAACTCTCAGCTGTGTCTGTAATCAAACCTCTGTAACTTTGCTTCACTTCAGCAGCATCAGGTAATGTTCACATGTTGATTCATGGTTTTCTTCAGTTTTCCTTCTACTGCAGAATATTTTTAAGATTATCTGCTATAAAAAGCCAGAACAGGAAAATCTGCTTCATGTTTTTCTGTTTTATCCTCAGTTACTTTGACACAAAGACATCTGCTGTGATGCTCACACCTCTGATCAAGTCTCACAGTGTCAGCTTAGTTTCTATAGATACAAAAATATGGATATGTACTGATTAGTGATCAGAATGATAATATTTATGTCTGAGGCAAAATTTCCCTGATTCAAATCAAATAGATCGAATCAATTCAGGAGCTTGTGAATCGAATCGAATTGATTCTAGAAATCAGTGACGACACCCAGCCCTAAATATTATACAACAATCTTATAACATGTTGTTATAACACTGCCTCCACATGATTATGTAATTAACCAGTGGACAGGTACGTTTATATATAATATATATGTACTGTGTATTTCTTATGTACATTTGAGAGCTGGGAGCAGAATTTTTGATGAACTGGTTTGGTTGGTCCTCTCTTCCTGCTCCATGTATCTGATCATGCTGCACACTGATTCGCTCTCTTTTACACAAAGTCGATGCCTTATAAACCACTGAATCAGGTATGTCTGTGAAGGTTCTCACTCATCCAGCTGATTACAGTCTTGCTCGTGTGATTAGGTAGAGGATCAACAGGGGGTCCATGACCCTCCCAAAGGACCTAAAGTTAGTTACTCTTAGAACAGAAGAAGCTTCTTGGATGAAACGTCTTCAAGAAACATAAAGTTCAGATGCTTTTCTTTCCAAGCTCCTTAGACTGAATCAGGTACTGAAGCAGTGGCGTGCTGACTAAAGATTTGGACGTCACTGGTCACGTGACTCTGTTCAAACCAAACCTCGGCACAGTGTTTCTGAAGCAGTGTGTTGAATTCTTTTTTTCTACACGTGCGCTTCGGCTTCAAACGGGCCATCACTACTAGTCGAGAGTTTCTGGGTGTTACAGTCTTAGTTTCTAGTTTGTCTTTTGTTTGCTTCTTTTAATGTTTCTTTGTACCTGACTTTGAGTTTAGTAAATCAGCAATAAAGCTGCTACTTTATTTCTGCTGCCTCCGAGTCCTGTGTTTGGGTCCTACCCATGCCTGCCACACAGCCAACGGTGACATCTACAGAAACATCTGATTCTGAGACAGCTTGATGTCTTAAAATCCATTTCTTTTTCTAACATTTCTAACAGAACACACCCCTGTACAGCTAGTCTGATATAAGTACAATTCTACTGAATAAAGTTATCTGAGAAGGTAACTTGGATTGCCTGCATGTTCCTGTGTTTAACGCTCACAGTTTGTACATATCCCTGATGAACATACTTATGACACAAAGATAACTGTGGAAACAGACACGCCGAAGGGGAAAACTAAGAGTCACAATAACAGAATATTAGAATAGTAATAATGATAATAATAATCAGCATCATCATCAGCACCTGTTTTCTGTTCATTTGTACCTGAAGTTTGAGTCCTCACACCAGAGTAGACGGCTCGTGGATCAGCAGGATGTTTGTCTGGAACACACACAGATTTACAGACATTCATAGAGGCAGTAGTTTTCAGCCTTCACTCCTTTTAACATAGATTTAAAGAGTACAGTATGTGGTTAGATAACATGCTTGTCTTTGATGACAGCACACTGTGACAGCCTACCTCTCCTGTTGGCTCTCTGATTGGTCGTGACATCAGTGTAGGTCACATCCTCAGGAGGAGGAGACGGATTTTTACTTCCTGAAAGAGAGGACGGGGAAACACATGAACATTATTATGGTGACCCTCAGTATGGGTGAAATCTGTGTTTAGGACTTATCTTTGTGGTCCTTGTTGTCTTAGCTAATGTTGGGAGACATTATCTTCAAAAGTAACTTATTACTTTACAACATTATTAAACATGCTAAGTGTTACTTACTGAGAAGATTAGCTTGTTAGAGTTTTTTGCTTTTCCAAGACAATCATTTAGCTTGTTGACACTAACATGTTATTACAGACTGAAGTACTCTGTGCTGGATATGATGGACGCTGTGAAGAAACGTTTTTATATAATATACTTATTCTAGGAATCAGCTGGAGCACTTCTGCCTCGCTCTACGATAAATCCTAAAGAACTGAAAGCTGATGAAATGTAATGTCACCAATTTATTCTTTTTACACTACATTGTGACATCTTCCACACTAAAAGAATAAACTGAGACATAATATAGCTTTATGTGTCAGGGGCAACCCAAATACACATTTTATTTTGAAAGGTCACAGAGGAAATTGAAGAATCACTGAGCAGCATCACTCGAGTATACATTCAAACCCACCATGACTGCATGTCTGGATGAGTAAAACCCACTGATCTGGACAGAGGTGACCCAGTCAGTTCATTTATGTAGGGTCAGAAGGTCAGCACAGTAATCAGATTACTCCTGTTCATATCAGGTGAGTGAGAACTACCTTTAAGTTTCCACCAGCGGTGGAACAGAACCAGAACCACAACCAGAACCAGAACCAGGAGAAGCCAATAGACCAGACGTGGTACAACTGAGACCAGGAGAGAGGGAGGAGGAGGACAGGGAGGACACGTAAGAGCAGTTTCTACAGGAGGAGCAACGTTTGTGGAGGTGCTTGGAGGAGGAGGACAGTGAGGAGGAGGAAGATCTGCAGAAGAGATGATGAAGATGGTTCAGTCAGTTTATTATCAGGTCACAATGTTACATCAGGTTTTTAAACAGGAAGTGATGTCAGTGTTCTGACCTCTGACCCTCAGAGAGCTCTCAGGAGACTTTCCACCCACATCAGTAGCACATGAGTAGAGACCTTCATCAGCCTGCATGATGTTAGTGATGATGTGCTCTGGTTTAAGACCATCAAAACTTCCTTTGATGAAGAAATAAGCTGCGACTGTGGCACCATTCCTCTGTCTGCAGCGCAGAATGACATCACTTCCTGTCCTCACAGGAAGTGCAGGGATCTCCAGGATGAGACTTTTATCTGACCAGCAGAGACAAACAGAGTTAATGAGAGCAGAGTCACACAGAGACAGAGACACAGCTGGAACATCTCACCTTTAGTGTCTGATTGGACACTGAAGGAGACGTTGTCACTCCGCTGTCCAGAGGAGTCCTCACACCAGAAGGTTTCACTGGGAGCAGAAACATTAACAACACAGTAGGAACCAAGAAGCCCCCCAAAGCCTGGAGCTGCTCCACAGTCCTCAGTGAGTCCTCCTCTGGTCCTCTTCACTGTCCATCCATCAGCTGTCTGTCCATCATCAACACAACTCAGATCCACTGAAGAAGATCCACTGAAGACCTGCTGAAGGTTTGGACTGACAGACAGAGACACTGGAGGACACACACAGACACACACACACACACACACACACACACACACACACACACAGACACACACACACAGACACACACACACACATACACACGTACACACACACATACACACACACACACAGACACACACACACACACACAGACACACACATACACAGACACACACACACACACACAGACACACACACACACACACAGACACACACATACACAGACAAACACACACACAGAGACACGCAGACACACACACACACACACACACACACAGACACACACACACAGACATATACACACACAGACACACACACACACACACAGACACATACACACACAGACACAGACACACACACACACACACACAGAGACACACACACAGACACACACACACAGACAGACACACACACACACACACAGACACACACACACACAGAGACACGCAGACACACAGACACAGACACACACACACACACACACACAGACACACACAGAGACACACACACACACACACACACACAGACACACACACACACACACACACACACAGACACACACACAGACACACACACACACACACAGACACACACAGACACACAGACACACACAGACACACACAGACACACACAGGCACACACAGACACACACAGGCACACACAGACACACAGACACACACACAGACACACAGACACACAGACACACACACAGACACAGACACACACAGACACACACACAGATACACACACACACACACAAACACACAGACACAGACACACACACACAGAGAGACACGCAGACACACACACACACACACACACACACACACACACAGAGACACACACACAGACACACACAGACACAGACACACACACACACACAGACACACACACAGACACACACACACACACACAGACACACACACAGACACACACACACACACACAGACACACGCACACACACACAGACACACACAGACACACACACAGACACACACACACACACACAGACACACACACACACACACAGACACACACAGAGTAAGTGTATTTGTGTTCTTGTTGGAGTCTCACTGATTGTTTTCACTTCATCGACTCACCTGCAGAAACAGTCGGTGCAGACAGCAGCAGCACACACACACCTGCAACAGGAGCACAGAGGTCACTAAAGGTCAAAGGTCAGAGGCTCCTCCACCACTTGTGTACCTGCACAGGTGAGGAGCTTCTTTCTCTGTGTGAGCAAACAGTCGTTTGTGACAGTCACACTGAGGGACCTGCAGTCATCACAAACTCACATTAAAGTTAGAACAGTTATGAGGGAGGTGAGTGTGAGCAGAGAACAGAAATGCTGGAGGTGGCATTAGACACCAGAGACTTGGAGGAAAAAGTGAATGTTGGCTCAGAATTGAACATGTTTTAACACTTAGAACAAAAAACCTGACAGGCACCTAAACACATCTGCATCATCATTCCCAACACCCTGGAGGGCCGCAGGGAGAATTTAGATGCTCTCCAAGATTAGATTAGATAAAACTTTATTAATCCCTCAGGTGGCTTCTTCCAGGAGTTTCTGTTTCCAGTAGCACAGCACCAACAGAAACTCCAAAAGAATGTAAGCAGACATAGAAATATACCATATATACACATATACAAATACAGAGACATATATAAATACAAAGTATATCATAGTGATAAATAGGAAGAACCATTGAATTGCACATTTCAACTATTGTGAGTCTATTGCACTGCTGAATATAAAAAAAATTGCACAGTGAAAGGCCACTACAGATTAGTTGTCCCCCCCTCCTTTGTCCCCCTGTCTCCCCTCCCTCTCCCCTCCAGAGAGGAGTTAAACAGTCTGATGGTGTGTGGGACAAAGGAGTTTTTAAGTCTGTGGTTCTTGACTTTGAGAGAAGCAACCTGTCACTGAACAGACTCCTCTGGTGTTTTATGGCCGTGTGCAGAGGATGCCCAGCATCGTCCATAATGTCCAACAGTTTCTTTAGGACACAAAAACAGACCCAGTGATGAAGCCCATTAGACTGGATGTAGACTGGTGTACTGGTATACAATATACACAGAATAATAGAAGTTTTATTATTCTTAATATTTATACTCACTATGAATCTTGTCAAAATGAGGAGGAATACCTCAGTAGGCTGGCTTTTATTAATGCATTTATTCAAGACAATGATATGTTTTGGGTGATTTTAATGCTGATCTCACAGACAGCAGTTCTCGGTTTGCTAACCACTTAACCCACTTTTGTGAAGATAATAATCTTATCCTGTCTACCAAAGTGTTACTGCCTGCAGACAGCTACACATACATAAGTGACGCCTGGCATAGTACATCATGGCTGGAGCACTGTATGTGTACAGGTGATGGACATGCAGCTTTAGACAACATGACTATCAGGTATGAGGTAACTGTGTCAGACCATAGACCTTTTGGTTTTACTGTGAATGTGGAACAAATGCCAGCAACAACTGGAAATAATATTGCTACCAGTGTAAAATTAGACTGGTCAGCATTTAGTGAAGATGACTTCTTAGCTGATCATAGTAATACTGATATACATCTGAACAACATTTCTTTGCCCAGAGAAGCTGTTTTGTGCAAGGATGTCAACTGTAAGAATGCTGTGCATAAACTCTGCTCCATGTATGATGATATAGTGACTGCTCTGTATGAATGTGGCACACTGCTTGATAAACAATATAAGCATAAGAAACCTAACATCAGACCTAGAAAGAACTCGTATCCATGTACCACGATGAAGCTCGTGTAGCTTATAAATGTTGGGCCATGGCTGGAAGAGCTAAACAAGGCCCAGAATTTGAACAGAAAAAATGTGTGAATGCCAGATACAAGTACGCTGTTCGCTTTATAACTAAAAATGAGCAAATGCTGAGAGCAGCTTCTTTGGCCAGGAAAACGCTGTGTAATAATGTGACAGATCTTTGGAAAGAGGTGAAAGCTCTGTGTAAACCAAATTAAAATACCAAATTAAAATAAATCTGTCTAAATTAAAATACAATGAACTTCTAATGGCAGGAGACTTGAACTGGGACTGGTTGAATATAGTATCTGATGATTTTAAATCCTTCTGTGACTCTGTTAATCTTACCCAGTTGGTCAACTTACCTACAAGGCCAAATATAAAGAGTCCTGATAAATCTACTTTGATTGACCTAATTCTAACAAACGTCCCTCATAAGTTTCTGTCGTTAGGAGTGTTTTGTAACGATTTAAGCGATCACTGTGTAGTTGCTACCTGTAGGAACACTAAAATCCCTAAATGTAAACCGCGTATTATTTATAAAAGAAATTTTAAAATATTTAATGAGCAAGCGTTTCATTATGATTTGTCTATGGCAAACTGGGAATACTTGAATCTGATACCAGACATTCATTTGGCCTGGGATTATTTTAAATAAATTTTTATGAAGATTTTAAATAAGCATGCACCTATCAGAAAATTTAGGGTTAAGGGACGGGAAAACCCTTGGTTCTCATCGGAACTATCAGAGTCTATCCACCAGCATAATGTGGCATGGGCAAAAGCTAGAAAAAGCGATTCCCTGACTGATTGGTTAGACTTTAGGAAATTAAGAAATAAATGTACGACACTTATTAAAAAGGCTAAATCAGAATATTATTTATCTGTTACTTCAGAAAATCTCAATAACCCTCAGAAATTTTGGAAAGTAATTAAGTCCTTATCTATAAATAAAACATCACAGGCTCTTCCAAAATTTATCCTGAAAGACTCTGTCCCAGTTTATGACAGGCATGAGGTCTTAAACAGTTTTAACAAGCACTTCGTAGATGCTGGGTTTCTATTTAATACTGTGGGAGCTACCCCCACGATTCCTTGCATAGAACCCCAAATATATTCTGGTGAGTTTTTTGAGTTTTCTCCTTTTTCTGTCCAGGAAGTGCATAAAGCTCTTAAAGCCTTAGATCAAAGGAAACCCCCAGGCCCTGACTTAATAGAGCCCTATTTTCTGAAAATAGCAGCTGATTATATTGCACAACCTCTTACGATCCTTTTTAATCTTTCAATTCAAAATAATGAAATCCCACTTGTCTGGAAGTCTGCTTTTGTTACGCCAATATTAAAAGGAGGCGACCCGGCCATTTTGACTAACTACAGGCCAATATCAAACTTGTGTGTTTTGGCAAAAGTCCTTGAATCTCTTGTTAGTGAGCAATTAAAAGAGTTCTTGTACTCTAACGAAATTCTTTCAAAACTACAATCTGGGTTTAGAAAGCAGCATAGTGCTGTCACGGCTGCCACAAAAGTGATAAATGACATACTTGTTGCTCTCGATAAAAAGCAGCACTGTGCTTCTCTTTTTATTGATCTATCAAAAGCCTTTGACACTGTGGATCACGCCATTTTAAAGCAGAGGCTGCTCTCGTTAGGGCTGTCTAGACATGTTGTTTCCTGGTTTACTAATTATTTGAGTGACAGGACTCAATGCACTAAATGTGAAAATCTGTGCTCAGAATTTCTGAATATTCACACTGGGGTGCCACAGGGTTCAATTTTAGGGCCTCTGATGTTCATCATGTATATAAATGACTTGGGACAAAATGTGTCCAATGCCAGTATGCATTTTTATGCTGATGACACAGTTATTTATTCCTTTGGCTCAAACCTCGAAAAAGCAATACAATCCTTGCAGAAAGCTTTTGACGTGGTTCAGCACACACTTTTGGAGCTGAAATTGGTTCTTAATGCTGATAAGACCAAGCTAATGTTGTTTTCAAACATGAAGAATTCTTCTCAAACTGTCCCTGTGGTGTCCACTCTTGAGGGTGACCTCATAGAAGTGGTGCATACGTATAAATATCTTGGCTTTCTAATTGATGATTCTTTGACCTTTAAACCTCACATAGACAATCTTGTGAAAAAACTCAAATTAAAATTGGGATTTTTCTTTCGAAACAAATTTTGTTTTTCCTTTGAGACAAAAAAGCGTCTTGTGAATGCTACATTTTTATCTGTTTTAGATTATGGTGATCTGCTGTATATGAATGCTTCTGCCCAGTGTCTTCAAAAGATCGATTCAGTATATCATGCTTCTTTACGGTTTATTACAAACTGTAGGGCTTTGACCCATTGTTGTGATCTGTATGTTCGTGTGGGGTGGCCTTCGTTGTCCTCCAGGAGATTTGCTCACTGGTGCATCTTTATTTATAAGGCCCTGCTTGGTCAAATGCCCACATACATTTGTGATCTGCTCACACGGAAAAGCACCGTTTCCTATAGCTTGTGTTCAAGCGATCTTTTGTTGCTAAATGTTCCATTTGCCAGAACTGAACTGGGAAAGAGGGCTTTTATTTATGCTGCCCCATCCACATGGAACAAGATGCAAAAAGATTGGAAGATAGCAGATCTTATTTCATTAAATGCTTTTAAGTCTAGATTGAGAGAGCCAGAGAAAATTGTTGTTTAAAATGTAATTGTTATTTTACAATATGTATGTAACTTTGTAATTTTTAACGTGTTGTCGCCTCTTGGCCAGGACTCCCTTGAAAAAGAGGTTCTTAATCTCAATGGGATTATTTTTCCTGGTTAAATAAAGGTTGTAATAAAAAAAAAAAAACCCATCTCTACCATCAACTGTTGAAGCTGTTTCTGGGGCAGATAACATTGCAGCATTGGAGATGTCACGGTCCCCGTGCCTCACCGGCTGACTCCGTGTTAGGCAACATGTTTTTGTTCTCTCTCTCCCTCTTCCTCCTGCCGTGGCGGTGCTCATTGCGGGCTCCGCCCCTGGCCCACGCACCTGTGCTCATCATTGCACCTGTCGCTGATTGTAGTAATCAGAAGAACTTCTTAAGATGGCAGACCTACGCTACTCGTCGCTGGAACGTTGAGCCACCAGCATCAGTTATCTGCAAGTCTGAGTCTGTTGGTCTTCGTGCGACCTCGTACTAATTGGATTTTTCTGTATGTGTGTAGATCTTCCCTGGACCCGTCCCTGTATCTTTGAGTGAGCGAGTGAGCGAGAGGAGCGTTGGAGGAAAAGGAGTGGGATCGTTGCTGAGAGAGTGGAGTGTATTTTCGGACCCTTCCTCTTCCCCTCGGACCCTGGAGCCCCGGACCCCTCTCCCGAACACTTTGTATATATTATCACCTGGTGAAATCACTGTAAATAAACGCACTGTCAGTTTTTGCAAAGGTCTCCTGGTCTGCGCCTGAGTCCACCTACAAAACCCTGTCAGGAGACAGCATTACAGTGTGTTGTTTAACTGTATAAAAAGTGAGTCATATGAGGACAATTCTGACATGAGTAATGACACAATAAGTGTAAGGACACATGAAGTATATGAAGCCACTCATAGGTTATCTGATAGTAAAGCTTCTGGTTTGGATCACATCACTGCAGAACATTTAAAACATGCTAGTTTAAGGCTAGCTCCTCTTCTAGCGCTCTGCTTCACTGGGTTTATGGTTCATGGCATATTACCAGACTCAATGCTGTGTATTTTACTGGTACCAGTTATGAAGGACAAAGCTGCAACAGTGAGTTGTCTGGATAATTACAGGCCGATTGCACTAGCCAGTATTTTATCTGAGGTGTTAGAAAGAATCTTGTTTGACAGAGTTAGTGTGTTCATCTCTTCTCTGGATAATCAGTTTGGCTTCAAACCAAAGCACAGCACTGACATGTGCATATATGCACTCAAGGAAATAGTCAGTTTGTATAGGGCTAAACATTCATCTGTCCTCATGTGTTTCATTGATGCCTCTAAAGCTTTTGATCGAGTGAACCACAGAAAACTTTTTGATAAATTGAAGAGACGGGGAGTTCCTCAATACATCGTGAGGATTCTCTCTTACTGGTACGCTCATCAGAACATGCAGTTAAATGGGGAAGCAGTATTTCTGCCCCCTTTGGTGTCAGCAATGGTGTTAGACAGGGTGGGATTTTGTCTCCAATTTTATTTAATTTATATGTTGATGATCTGTCCATACAGCTGACAGCCTGTAACACTGGGTGTATATTAGGTAAAACATTGATAAATCATCTTATGCATGCAGATGACCTGGTTGTTTTTAGTCCAAGCAGTGCTGGGTTACAGGAGCTTCTTAATGTCTGTACTGAATATGGTGTGCAATATGACATAAAGTACGATGCAGTTAAAAGTGCTGTCTTGATATGTACCGAGCAGGATAAACAGCTAAATTTCCCTTTGTTTAAACTGGCCCCCAAAACTCTTGAAGTTCATAAAAAGGTGAAATACCTCGGTCACTTTATTACTGAGCAAATAAATGATGATGATGATGATGATATATACAGACAGCGGTGTAAGCTCTATGTGCAGGCAAATACTATTGCACGCAGCTTTTGTTCACTTCCAGCTAAAGTGGCTTTGTTTAAAGCGTATTGCACACCGCTATATACTGCCCCCTTGTGGTCATCCTACAAACAATGTAGCATGCATAAGCTGCATGTTGCATATAATGATGCGATGAGAATTCTTTGTAGGATAATTAGAGGGGGTAGTGCCAGCCAGATGTTTGTAGCTGTGGGTGTTTGGACCTTTCAAGCACTCTTAAGGAAGTTAATGTTTAATTTTAGAGAACGACTGGATGGTTCTACTAACAGTGTAATTTTAGCACTCACAGATCTGACAGTGAGTGGTTCCCGTTACTCATCCAGTCTGAGAAAGCACTGGTTGAAGTGTTTGTGTACTTATAGATTTCTTTTAGGTAATTGTGTTTTATGTATAATATGATTTTATATTTTTTTAAATATTTCATAACACACACACACACACACACACACACACACACACAAATATAATTTATTTATTTATTTACTTACTTATTTTTTTTAAGGTTTAAGGTTTTTAAGGTTAATACCTTACACACATCCCCCTGGATGTGTGTTTTTTTGTCTTGTTTTTTTATGGACATGAAGTCTGCCACTAAAGATTGAATTAGTGTCCTTTTCTCTGCCACTGTCACCAGAGTGTCCAGCTTCATGCCAACCACAGAGCCAGCCTTCCTGATTAGTTTCTCCAGCCTGGATGAGTCCTTCTTTGCTGTCCTGCTCCCCTCCTACTCCTGCAACCACCGACTGGTAAAACATCCTCAGGAGCTTCCTGCAGATGTTAAAAGACCTCAGCCTCCTGAGGAAGTACAGTCGGCTTTGGCCTTTTTTATACAGGTGCTGCGTGTTGCATGACCAGTCCAGTTTGTTGTCCACCCACAGCCCGAGGTACTTGTATGTGTTGACCACCTCCACCTCCTCTTCCTCCATCTGAACTGGCAGTGGACCTGGTCTGGACCTCCCGAAGTCCACAACCAGTTCCTTGGTCTTTGAGGTGTTGAGTTGCAGGTGGTTTGTGTGACTCCATGTGACGAAGTTCTTCACCAGACTTCTGTACTCCTCTTCCTGATCATCCCAGATACACCCCATGATGGCCGTGTCGTCTGCAAACCTCTGAATATGGCATAATTCAGAGTTGTAGCAGAAGTCAGAGGTGGAGAGGGGACAGCCCTGTGGTGCTCCTGTGATGCTGACCACAGGGTCAGACGTGATGTCCTTCAGCCTGACGTACTGTGGTCTGTCAGTGAGGTAGTTGGAGATCCAAGCAACCAGGCAGGGGTCCACCTGCATCCTGTTCAGTCTCTCCTGGAGCATACAGGGCCGGATTGTATTAAAGGCACTGGAAAAGTCCAGAAACAGGATCCTGACCGTGCCTTTTCCCTTGTCCAGGTGTGAGTGGGCTCTATGTAGGAGGTACAGGATGGCATCCTCCACTCCGACATCCAGTAGTGGGTCCTGGGCATGTTGTACCTGTGGTTGGAGGAGGCTGAAAAAGAGCTCTAGTCTTCATAAGATGTGACGTCAGTGCCACCGGTCGGAAGTCATTGAGCTTATTGGGCCGGTTCTTTTTGGGGACTGGGACGATGCACGATGTCTTCCAGAGGGCGGGCACTCTCCCCAGTCGCAGGCTGAGGTGGAAGATTCTATGTAGCAGCTATCCAAGTTCAGCAGCACATGCCTTTAGCATCCTAGGACACACCTTGTCTGGGCCTGCTGCCTTCCTTTACAATTACAATTCAGTTTTATTTATACAGCACCAAATCACAACAACAGTCACCTCAAGGTGCTTTATATTGTAAGGTAGATCCTACAATAATAGATACAGAGAAAAACTCAATGATCATGTGACCCCCTATAGGCCCTTTCACATCGGACACTACATGCACTGTGCTTACCACTAGCTAGGGCAAAGGACCCAAAATCTCTGTTTGCCTGGTGGCTGTATTATTGCTAGTACGTCACTTTTTTGCAGCCGCTTCACGTGTACTAGATGTGTTTGCTCTCTGTCATTTTACAGAGCCACCATCGAGAGCTTACTAACCTATTGCATATGCATCTGGTACACTAGCTGCACAGTGGCTCAGAGGAAACTTGACAACATAAGACACGCAGTATGAAACACATAAAGGGTGAGACAAACTGAAATACAGGGCAAATCTAATAAACAAATAAACTTAGCTAACCTACAGAACTTAAAGATAAACATCAATATCCAAATAACTAAAACTAAAAACGCTGGGTCAACATACACAGGAACGTGACAACCTGCTGTCTTAAAGCTCAAAACATCATAAAAGATGCCTCAAATCCTGGCCTCTCTCTGTTTGAACTGTTGCCCTCAGGCAGACGGTACAGAGCAATCAGTGTAAGGCAGTGATTCCCAAAGTGTGGGGCCCGCCCCCTAGGGGCAGAGGTATTGCAGGGGGGGCGCGGCATGAAAAGGGGGAAAAAAAAAAACAACGCTTGGACACTGCTACCACGGGGCGCCCACACAAACGCAAAGCAGGAGATGAAGCATCGCTAAATATGTTTCCAAACCAACTTCATTCTAAGCCAAAGACTAGAAAATATGGTGAATCATATGTATGTATGGTCGGAGGGTAAGATGGCGCCGCCATTGCGTGCAATAGGTCGGCAGCCTTATGAAATTTCCCCTTGTGGGAGTAATAAAGGTATCAATCAATCAATCAATCAATCAATCAATCATATCTTCCCTTTGGTTTCACCTGCACAAGTGCTGAGGTAGGTCTCCCTGCATAATTAGTTTTCCCTGCATCAGGAGCAGCGCTGGGCTGTTCAAATCACGGACAAACAGTATCCCACAGTTGTTTATGTTTTTTAACCCATTTTGCAGAGGGATTTTTTGAAAAATGTATTTATAGCAATGTTGAACATTATTACACAGGAAAAAAAAAACAACTACATGTAAAGTAATT
The DNA here is from genome assembly GCF_036321145.2 of Pelmatolapia mariae. NCBI lineage: Eukaryota > Metazoa > Chordata > Actinopteri > Cichliformes > Cichlidae > Pelmatolapia > Pelmatolapia mariae. The sequence goes on from NC_086229.1 coordinate 33,007,640, forward strand.
ACATCATGATGCCTCTGCCTTTCTAAATGCAGGGACAGTAACTGCCTGTATATATAAGCGTGTAAAACCTGCAGAGTCAGATTAACAGTATTTCGTCTCTATCTGCCATTCTGCAATTTATCCCATGTAAACAATAACGTGGCGCACAGCGTGATATGAAAAAAGGCACATACCTTTGACGTTGCGTGACAAACTATATTCCTTGTCCACACGTAAACGCAAAAAAAAAGGAGTTCTCGGTGATTCGATGCGCCGTTTACATGTGGCCGAAACAGCTGCGCGTTCAAAAATACCCGTGTAGGTGCGGACGGAGTGTAAAAGAGTTGGTAGTTTATTTTCTTACTACCTGTAATTTATTGCAGATTATTTGTATTTGCTTAATTGTTAAATAAATGTTTGAGGTGTGATATAAACCGCAATGGAGCAAAATATGGGTGTGTGTGGTTGAAGGATGTGTTTGTGCGTGTGCGTGCGCGCGTGCGCGCGTGCACGCGCGGGGGTGGGGGGGCGCGAACATTTTTCTTGTAAAACAAGGGGGGCCCAGCAAAAAAAGTTTGGGAACCACTGGTGTAAGGACTAATAGACTCAAACACAGCTCTTATCCAACTGCAATAACACGTCTGAATACTGCTACAAAGAAATGTTCATCACGCCACTCTTGTATTAATCTATGTGCTGACTGAAGCATGTATGTGGGAATGTATGTGAATGTTTGCTCATACTATTCTTATTAGCACTTTAAGTATTTCATTTATTGATTTTATAGAATTTTATTGTTTTATTTATATTTTCACATTTTTAGGGATGATGCGCTGACCGGGGAGCACTTTTAATTTCGTTGTACCTGTGACAATGACAACAAAGACATTCTGATTCTTCTAAAACATAGATCTCTCTGGCTTTGTATCAATATTTCAATCAAAACTTTGTAGAGCCACCTTTCACTCTAATTACAGCAGTGAGTCTTTCGGGGTATGTCACTACCAGCTTTGCACATCTAGAGACTGAAAAATTTGCCCATTCTTCATTGCAAAACAGCTCCAGCTCAGACAGATTGGATGGAAAGTGTCTCTGAACAGCAGTTTTCAAGTCTTGCCACAGATGCTCAATGGGATTTAGGTCTGAACTTTGACTGGCCCTTCTAACACATGGATATTCTTTGATCTATACCATTCCACTGAAGCTCTAACTGTATGTTTAGGGTCATTGTCTTGCTGGAAGGTCAGTCTCCATCCCAGTCTCAAGTCCTTTGCAGCCTCCAACAGGTTTTCTTCCAGAATTGCCATGTATTTAGCTCCATCCATCTTCCCATCATCTCTGACCAGCTTCCCCGTCCCCGTAGAAGAAAAAAAGCCCCACAGCATGATGCTGCCACCACCATGTTTCACAGTGGGGATGGTACATTCAGGGTAATGAGCAGTGTTACTTTTCTGCCACACGTAGCACTTTCATTTAGGTCAAAAAGTTCACCTTTGGTCTCGTCTGACCAGAGCACCTTCTTCCACATGTTTGCTGTGCCCCCTACATGGCTCCTGCAAACAGGACTTCTTATGTCTTTCGGTCAACATTGGCTTTCTTCTTGACACTCTTCCATATAGGCCAGATTTGTGGAGTACACAACTTACAGGTGTCCTGTGGACAGATTCTCCCACCTGAGCTGTGGATTTCTGCAGCTCCTCCAGAGTTGACCGTGGGCCTCTTGGAAGCTTCTCTGACCAGAGCTCTCTTTGCTCAGTTTGTCAGTTTAGGTGGACGGTCATGTCTTGGTAGGAGCATAATTTTTCCATGTTTGCATGATGGATTGAACAGTGCTCCTTGAGATGTTAGGATAGCTCGGGATATTTTTTTATAACCCATTCCTGCTTTAAACGTATCTACAACTTTATCCCTGACCTGTCTGGGGGATTCCTTGGTCTTCATGAAGCTGTTTCTTCACTAATGTTCTGTAACAAACTACTGAGGCCGTCACAGAGCAGTTGTATTTATAATGAGACTAAATTACACACAGGTGAACTTGATTAGTTAATTAGGTGACTCCTAAAGGCAATTGATAACACTGGATTTTGTCTACAGGTTTTCAGAGTAGAGGTGGCTGAATACAAATGCACACCACACTTTTCAGATATTTCTTTGCTTAAATTTTGAAAAAGATTTTTAACTTTTGTACCACTTTACAACTATGTGCTACTTTGTGTTGGTCTACCACAGAAAATCTCAATAAGAAACATTTAATTTTGTGGTTGTAAGCTGACAGAAAGTGTAAAAGTTCAAGGGGTATGAATACTTTTTCAAGGCACTGTAGGTGCTAAATGATTCAGGTATATTTTTGTTAATTTAATGAACCCTTTGAAAAAATAATTTAGAAACTAGGCCATTACCAAGGACTAATTCTGTTTACATTATACATGCTTCCCTTAGGCAGTATCATCAGAAGACATAGCATGCATTTTCACTGCTATGCAGATGACACCCAACTATATCTACCAATGAAGCCAGGTAACACACACCAATGGGTGGTAAATTTCTGTCCCAAACCTTGAAAAGATAATTCTTCCACTTCTTAATGTGAGCTGTCCAGATTTATTTCTGACTCGTACATACAAACAAACGATGTCATGGTCAAAAAACTATTTTCTGCTACAGCACACATTTCCATTGCCATACTGGCGCATTCTAACCTGCTCCCACACATGTGTCGTAATGTTTATCTTACCCAACAAAATTAAACATGCAGCATTTATTCTCTGACAACATCTTATACAGAATCAAACATGTAACATAATAACTGAAACAGTATGAAAAATATTGTAACGATGGTTAAAGGTTATTTTACAGCGACAGGTTGGCTATCTCTGTGCACTGTTGTTGATTCTTTAAGGTACATGTTTGCAGGAAAAAGGGAGTTAGTGTGTGCGGGAAGGGGAGGGGGCTTCTTGTTGTTATTGTCCGGGCCTGAAGAGAGTGTGTTGTACCGGAGGACTCTCCCTGCGTTCAGGGTTCCTCCTTTACCAGGTGTAACAGTTAAGTTTAACATCCAGGCATCCATGAAAACAGAATTTATTACATTTAACGGAGTTAGAAGTTAGCAGGAAGTTAGCTCGCTAGCTTCCACCTAAACATGATATAGCATGTTCTGACTGAGAGATTTGTGAAACAAATTCAAACGTACAGCTCTGCTATCACTTCCAACATAGATGAAGACAGAAAACTAAACAGCAGTGACATTTGTAGGGTTACTGAAGTTGGGCTAGCTGGTATATGATGTGCTACATGATTGCTAGCGACACAGCTATGTTAGCATAGCATAAACACAGTGAAACTGGAGGATGAACGCTAAGTTTTCCACTTGTTAAAAGTTAACGTGAGGGTTCCCGATGGTTAGGGACAAATGCACTCGCATGGCAGGATGCTGTAAACGGACCAAACTTCAGTCAGGAGAACAACTGATATAATCCATCCACAATACGAGGTTAGTCATTAATATACTGCTGCATGGACTGAGCTGTAGTTACATCGAAAGGTTTTAAAAACCGAGCTTTAAAATATATAGTGGTGATAAAAACCGAGACAGGCCGACAGTAACTGTTTTTTTTTGGGGGGGGGGGGTTGAGATTAAATAGAAGAAGATACAAAGCAAATAAAACATGTTAAAAACACAAAAGCCAAAATAAACATAGGATAGTTTGTTCCCGGAAGCAGTTCACGTCATCACTTAAAGACCGGATTAGTTAAACTGCAGGAATGTCTTAAAGACATAAAGACCTGGATGGCCGCTAACTTTCTGCTTCTTAATTCAGATCAAACTGAGGTTATTGTACTCGGCCCTGAAAATCTTAGAAATATGGTATCTGACCAGATTCTTACTCTGGATGCCGTCAACGCACATATTAAACAAATATGTAAGACTGCTTTCTTCCATTTGTGCAACATCTCTAAAATTAGAAATATCCTGTCTCAGGGTGACGCTGAAAAACTAGTTCATGTATTTATTACTTCCAGGCTGGACTACTGTAATTCATTATTATCAGGAAGTCCTAAAAACTCCCTGAAAAGCCTTCAGTTAATCCAAAACGCTGCAGCAAGAGTCCTGACAGGGACTAGAAAGAGAGAGCAGATTTCTCCTGTTTTGGCTTCCCTTCATTGGCTTCCTGTTAAATCCAGAATTCAAAATCCTGCTCCTCACATACAAGGTCTTAAATAATCAGGCCCCATCTTATCTTAATGACCTTGTAGTGCCATATCACCCTATTAGAGCACTTCACTCTCACACCGCAGGCCTACTTGTTGTTCCTAGAGTATTTAAAAGTAGAATGGGAGGCAGAGCCTTCAGTTTTCAGGCCCCTCCTCTGTGGAACCAGCTTCCAGGTTGGATTCAGGAGACAGACACTATCTCTACTTTTAAGATTAGGCTTCAAACTTTCCTTTTTGCTAAAGCATATAGTTAGGGCTGGACCAGGTGACCCTGAATCCTCCCTTAGTTATGCTGCAATAGGTGTAGGCTGCTGGGGGATTCCCATGATGCATTGAGTTTTTCCTTTCCAGTCACCTTTCTCACTCACTATGTGTTAATAGACCTCTCTGCACTGAATACTTGTTATTAACCTCTGTCTCTCTTCCACAGCATGTCTTTATCCTGTCTTCCTTCTCTCACTCCAACTGGTCGCAGCAGATGGCCCCGCCCCTCCCTGAGCCTGGTTCTGCCGGAGGTTTCTTCCTGTCAAAAGGGAGTTTTTCCTTCCCACTGTCGCCAAAGTGCTTGCTCATAGGGGCTCATATGATTGTTGGGTTTTTCTCTGTATCTATCTATTAATATAGAATATACTGTACAATATAAAGCGCCTTGAGGCAACTGTTGTTGTAATTTGGTGCTATATAAATAAAATTGAATTGAATTGAACTGAATAATATTAGATCTGTGAAATGATTATGGGTAATTTTTTCTCTAATGATAAAAATTTTATTTGTGAAGAAGTTCATGAAGTCATTACTAGTTAACGTTAAAGGGATGGTTGGCTCAATAGAGCTCAATAGAGCCAACCATCCCTTTAGACTACCATTTAGAGATGATCCTCTAAATTTGTGACACGCCATTTCCTCTCCAGCTTACAAGTTATCTGCTTTAGGCTACGTGTTTGAGAATTATACCACGGAGTCAGGTACTTCTGATTTGAGGCCTTAGTTTTCACAGGAGCTACAGTATCCAGAGTCGTACGTAGTGAGGAGGTAAAATTATTAACAAGATAATCGACCTCTGTTGGAGTAGCGTTCAGATAACTGCTCTACTCTATGTTGGTACAGGGCTTTGAAGATGATAACAGTGGGTGGATTATATTCTTAAACTTAGTTACAGCACTTTCAGAAAGACATCTACTTTGATAAAGTCTACTCTCCACTGCTGTGTAATTAATTATTGTAAATGTGAATGTTATCAGGAAATGATCAGACAGCAGAGGGTTTTCAGGAAACACTGTTAAATGTTCAGTTTCTATGCCATATGTTAAAATGAGATCTAGAGTGTGATTAAAGTGGTGGGTGGGTTCTTTTACATTTTGAGAGAAGCCAATTGAGTCTAATAACAGATTAAATGCCATGTTGAGGCTGTCATTTTTAGCATCTACATGGATGTTAAAATCACCCACAATAATTATTTTATCTGAGCTGAGCACTAAATCAGATAAAAAGTCTGAGAAATCAGAGAGAAACTCTGTGTAAGGTCCAGGTGGACGATAAATGATAACAAGTAAGACTGGTTTATGAGTTTTACAGCTGGGGTGGACAAGGCTAAGCATCAGGCTTTCAAATGAATTAAAAGTCTGTCTTGGTCTTTCGTTAATTAATAGGCTGGTGTGAAAAATTGCTGCCACACCGCCCCCTCGGCCTGTGCTTTGAGGTTTCTGGTAGTTAGAATGACTCGGGGGTGTTGATTCATTTAAACTAACATAATCATCCGGCTGCAACCAGGTTTCTGTAAGGCAGAGTAAATCGATTTGTTGATCAATTATTAAGTCATGTACTAACAGAGACTTGGAGGAGAGAGACCTAATATTTAATAATCCACACTGTTTTACTCTTTGGTTCAGATGTGGATACTGTATTGTTCTTTCTTTGTGATTTTTTATGTTTAAGTTGTTTGTTGCTGGTTTTTAGTTTGTTTTTTGTCTTTTTGGGAGCTGACACAGTCTCTATGGAGATGGGTTTTGGGGGGGTAGCAGGAGGAGAGAAGCTGCAGAGAGGCGTGTAAGACTGCAACTCTGCTTCCTGGTCCCAACTCTGGATAGTCATATTTTGGGGGGTTTAATAAATTGGTCCATATTTCTAGAAATGAGAGCTGCTCCATCCAAAGTGGGATGGATGCCGTCTCTCCTAACAAGACCAGGTTTCCTCCAGAAGGTTTGCCAATTATCTATGAAGCCCACATCGTTTCTGGGACACCACTCAGACAGCCAGCAATTTAAGGAGAACATGCGGCTAAACATGTCACTCCTGGTCTGATTGGGGAGGGGACCAGAGAAAACTACAGAGTCCCACATTGTTTTGGCAAAGTTACACACCGATTCAATATTGATTTTAGTGACCTCCGATTGGCGTAACCGGGTGTCATTACTGCCGACGTGAATTATGATCTTATTGTATTTACGTTTATCCTTAGCCAGCAGTTTTAAATTTCCTTCAATGTCGCCTGCTCTGGCCCCTGGAAGACAATTGACTATGGTTGCCGGTGTCTCTAGCTTCACATGTCTGAGAACAGAATCACCAATTACCAGAGTTTGACCCCCGGCGGGTGTGTCGCCGAGTGAGGAAAAGAGGTTAGACACATAAACAGGTTGGTGGTGTACCTGGGGCTTCTGTTTAAGACTATGCTTCCTCCTCACCGTCACCCAGCCGCCCTCTTTCCCCAGCTGCTTGGGGTCTGCCGGGGAACAGCTAGCGGGGCCTGTGCTATCTTCGGCTGCACCAGCTGCAGGGGCCTGGCTAGCTACGGGTGAATGAAGGGTGCAAAGCCGAGTCTATGAAGAAAGAATGTATCTAAAACTTTTTAAATAAGCAGATAAGCTACTCAAAAACACCACCATGTTTGAGCAGGAACAGGAAGTGATACTCTACTGCAGAGAGAGAACACCAAGTGACAGCCAAGGTATGGAAGGGTTGCATGTTTACAACATAATAAACACCAGCATCCACACCGGAGTCCACCCAAGTGAGCCTTTAGTTAACGTCACTGAGTCTCTGAGATACACACAATGGTCCCTCAAACAGTGGTGCAAGTTTAGCAGTAAAGTTAGACTGAGCGTCTGACCTGGGGTGTGTCCTAACGCTAAGAAGGTCACCAACATTAAACGTGGCATGTCGATGTTTCAAGTCATAATAATGTTTCTGTTTGTCATGACTATAGTCAAGAGCCGCTCTGGCGTGGTCGTGAGTTTCCTGTAGGGAGGCTATAAGAGTCTCAGGGTAAGGTACGCCTGGTTCATCGACACCTGCTGTAGAAGGCTGAGTGATAAGGTCAAGTGGGGTGTCTAACTCACGACCATAAAGCATCATGGCAGGAGTCATACCTGCACTGTCATGGGGGGCGGTACGCAGAGCAAAGCAAATCTGAGGGAGAAACTTGTCCCATGATGTGTGTGTTACGGCCTCTGGCCTCAGGTGGCCCCGCCTTCCTCTATGGAAATCAAAGCGTTCCAGGACTCACGGGGGATTGGCTGGCCAGGGACCTATGCCCGCCCCAACTTCATGCAGATCAGAGTGTGCCAGACCACACACACCATTGGCTGCTGCAGGAGCCTTGAACACGACGGACCAATGACGCGGCTGCCTGCATTTACCGGGGAATATAAAAGGCTGAGGATCCTTCATTCGTGGGGGACTTGTTGATTTGAATAGACTGTGTAGACCGTCCCTCCTGCCTTTGCCTTTGTATTGCTGCCCTTTGCAACCTTTGAGTTGAGTAACTGCCTGTGAGATGTTTAGATGATTAGTGTTCTACTGGTTTATTAGTGTTATTTGAATATATGAGTTGTTTGTTATGTTTGTTTAAATCACCCCTTTGCCTAGTGAGTTGTTTCACTAACAGTTTTCAGTTGTGTTAATAAACCTTATGTTTTTCTTTTTATCTAACCCCCTTGTCTCTGGGCTCATTTATGTTACATCCCCTGTCGCCTAGCAGAGCCGGGTCGTAACATAAGTGGGGACTCGTCCGGGATCTGAACCCGGGACCTCTCGCACCCGAAGCGAGAATCATACGCCTAGACGAAGCACAGAAGGGCTGTGCGATATGACCAAAATCTCATATCCCGATATTAAGACATCTATCGTCGATATAAATTACAAAAATGTAACATTTCCTGTAAATTCTGTGAATCTCGGGCATCTTGACTTGTGTGAAGTGTTTCCAGCTGGGCGTCGCGGACCTGGAGTCGAGTGTTTTAGCTGATGCATGAAACTATACATTTTTAGACATAAGTTGTAACGGCCGCCGTTTTCTTTGTGAGTATTTATTACACAGCGTGTTGCTGGGAAAAGCCTGTTCTAACGTTTGAGTGTAAGGTTTATTTCTTAGCACCTGACGGCTCTTTTTTGCTTCTCATCCGTTAATACTCTGCATCTTTCACGTGACTCATTTTATTTTGAAAAGCCTCAACAGGATCTTGACCTTTATTGTGAAAGGTTTATGTGGAAAATAAACAAGCGGACACGCCGTGGTTTTACCGTCGTTGTTGCTAACGAAAACGCATAAAAAACAAGCGCTTGTCCGTCCGTAGTGTGGTTATATTAAATATAAGAGAAAGAGAGAACTTTAAGAAATTAATATAGCCGCTACAGTGACCATCAAAATGATGAAAAAATATTGCCGTGAAGTTTATTTTGCGACACCACGAAACAAACGATAGCGTAAAATGAAACGATAGACGTTTTTATATCGTCATCCGATATATATCGTTATATCGAACAGCCCTAAAGCACAGTGTTCACATTATAGTTGGCATCTTTAAGCATGGATGCCCCTGCATGAGGGTTTGAAGTTGCCACACTGAACACACACAAAAAGTAACATGTGACCAACACAAAGGAGTACAACAGTCACAAACTCAAAATGATTACTTGACCTGCTACAACACAAAACCAAAAGGACCATATTAATGAAACAAACCTCAATGACATCACAGAGATCACTAAAGATGCTCCTGCTGCTTTTCTTCCTCCTCATCCTAAGCTTCCTTCTCCTTGTCCTCGACTTCCATCCAATTGTAATTCAATCTAATTGTTTTTCTCCCTCCTCTTCCTCATTTTGTTGGAGCTGTGAAAAGAATTATTGTGAATCTGAATTAATTTGTGCAAACAAGAAAAATCTACAGCTTTTTGGTCAGAGGTGGTTTTGTGATTTAAGCCGGGTAGATTTATGTTTTGATGCTACCTGCTTCATCTCTGCGACTGGCTGCTGAGTGATATTTACACCCTGGCTGGATTACAAACTTTAACCACGTGCTGCACTTTGGCCCAGCGTTGATACCTCTTGCTAGTATAATGACCTCTTCTTGGTTTAATGTATGATGGTGGATAAATGAAATATACAAAGAAAATTTAACTATATTACAAAAGGACATCTATCTTGGTAACATCAAATGGCCGGAGCATAACTTGTCAACTAGTCCGAAAATAAGTTATACGGTAACAGTCAAAGACACGCCTTCTCATGCAGGGCTCTAGAGTGCGACCAATTTGGTCGCAAATGCGACCAAATTTTTCAATGGTGCGACTAAAAAAAATCTTAGGTCGCACCGGTGCGACCAACCGTTCAAGAAGCCGAAAAAAATAAATAAATACTCCGCAACTCTGAAACTCTCCGTGTGGTCAACCGCAGACACACATTATGCCCCTATCGTGGTCTAAACCAATCACAGATAGTCAGGGGCGGGACCTCTCTGATTGGTCGTGGTTCAGATATTCATGTGGTCCGTGTGTACGTTTGAAAGTGCAGGGCGGGCGGAGAGAGAGAGGTGAGTAGCTTGAATCAAGCGATATCGATTCATTAAATCCTGAATCTACTTTTAAATATAAATGTATTTTACCAGAAACGCCAGAATCTCAGGTTAAAGCTCACAAAACGATTTCAACAACCACCAAACAGCAAATGAGAGCAGGTTAATGGACTCCACACAAAGACGTAAACACAGAGCAGACCCGACACATCAGAATCAACTTTCTCTTTCTCGGCTTTCTCACCCGACGGCCCGTATACGGACATGGCATCGCGGCTGAAAGCCGACAGCTCACTGATTCTGATGCGTTGGGTCCGCACTGCGTTTATGTCTTTTTTGCGCTAGATTCTGAGCTGCAGGTTTTGTCTCTCTCCAACCAAAATTCACTGAACCAGCAGCAAAAGAATCAACAAACTACGCTTCACATTTGATAAACATCGTCATGAATTCCCTCTTACTTTTGCTATTTTGCCTCCACCACAACAAAAATCACACTTCATGCACAGCTCTCTCTCTCTCTCTGTGTATTTCAAGAACAGTTTTCCATCTCAAATCCTGGTAAATGCACTGCCCAAGTGTCCCCTCTCCCCACTGCCTTTCAACGGCAGGCAGCAGCAAACAGGTCGTCAGAGGAGGCCGAGATGATGATTAAGTTTAACGCTGTCTACAATGTTGCCAAAGAGTGCCAAAGCACTTTAAGCACAAGCTTGTTAGTTAATCATTTACAAATCAATATTGTCTGTGTGGACAGCATATAACCGTTATTGTTAGCACAACATTAACAGCAAGCTACAATGACGAGTAACAAAAACAAAACAGTAAAAAGGTTTTAATGAAAATGTTTGACCTTTTCCAGCAGTCCCAGAATCCAGAGCTTCAAAGACCAGCAGGTACTGAAGACTGTTATCCGCTTCGCTGTCACCGTCCGTGAGAAAGTGTTTTTTCCCTTAGAAAGTTCAAGGCCTGCCGCTCGCGCAATCTGTCTGCGCATGCGCATCCCAATGACTGACCCCCTCCGTCCGGTAACGGGAGGTTGCCATAACGTGTTCTAACGTCACTCTCCCCCCCCCCCCCCCCCCCTTGGCTCGAAAGAAATATTAATAAATTGCTCAGTGTACTCAAGTACTCAGATCATTTACCTCAGCAGTGTGCTTTGTCAAAACTAAGTAAGTGTGTTGGTAATGAACACATTGACATTCTGTTGTGCAATTGTTATTTACTTGTATTTTATAATTTGACTTTACATACTGCTGTCATGGTCCTGGGCCATGTTGGCCCAGTATTCTTAGTTTTCGTGTGTTTTGTATTTTGTTCTTTATTTATGCCTTGGTTCCTAGGTGGTTCTGTTAAGATGTTCCTTATTTGATTACCCCCTGTGTGCCCCTTTGTTTATCTGTGAGCTCTCGTTTCCCCTCCTTGTGTTTTATTCCATGTTTTCCCCAGCCCGTTATGTCCGTGCTCCCCCCGTGCTCTCTCTCCTCCTGTCTGAACCTCTGTACTTCCTGTTTTACTTTGACAGTCTCTCGTCAGTATGCATCATGTTGTGTTCACTCCTGCCCTGTCTCATTACGATTATCTGTGTCAGCTGTGTTCCCCGTGTGCTCCCACTTCCCTCGTTAACCCTCTGTGTATTTATGTCCGCGTCTCCCTCAGTTCTGTGTCGCGTTCTCCCTCATGACTGTGTGCCCCTCCGTGTGTTTCCTCGTGAGTCAGTTCCTTTAGAACTTCCCAGTTTAGTTTCATATTATTTTGTATCGCCTTTATCTTCTGTCAGCAATAAAGCTGTATTTTGAGTTCAGTCCTGTTTTCCCGTGAGTTTGCGTTTGGGTCCTCATCCTGCCTGCACACAGCCGCACTATGACAACTGCTGGGTGGTTTGTAAAGTTTACAATAACTAGTATTATCATTATGCTATATTTTCTAATATATATAATAATCTCAAAAGTAATGCCTTGAAGCAGAAAATAATAATACTTTATTAAAATTTAAGACTAAAGTACAGTATTTGAATGTGTGTATTGTGTCTACTGTTTGTTAACTCACCATATTCACCATATTCAATTTATTATTCTTAATAATAAATTCCATATTCTATTACCACATTATTTGTGATCAGTGGGTTTGCGGGGTTAGGGGTGTGGGGGGGTAGGCTCTTTAGGCTTTGGCCCCCACCCCTGTCACCAGTATATTTTTAAGCAAGTATTTCTAACTTTTATTTGAATATTCAGTTTCCTACCATCTGCTCTTAAAGGATAATCACCAGGTAACCCGCCCGCCCCCTTCGCACACACATGCACACAAACAAAACACACAGCATAATTCACACCCTCATTATGGTGAATAAATATTTATGCCATTTTACACCATCAAACTTATATACTCTCAGAAAAATTATGGTTCTTAAATGGTTCTTCAGATGTCTTCATGGTTCTTTAAAGAACCATCATACGTCAAAGAACCTTTTTATTTTGTAGATGTTCTTTAGCTATTACAAATGGTTCTTTAAAGAGCAAAAGGTTCTTCATCCTTAAGTTTGATGGTAAAACATTTTCATTAAAACCTTTTTACTGTTTTGTTTTTGTTACTCGTCGTTGTAGCTTGCTGTTAATGTTGTGTTAAAAATAACGGTTAGCTATGTTAGATACGTTAGCCGTTGACGTTCATGCAATTTAGTATCGGTATACAGAACTGTTTTCCTAACAAAACCACTGTTATAATTAAGTGAAGGTGCTCCCAACTAATTTGAACCTTTGGCTTCTAAAACATGCGTCTCTATTGCGTGCTGCGTACATAACCTAATGTCAGCTAGACCGATATTAAAATTTATAATATTGTTAAAGTCACTAAAATGGCGCCTGAAGCCTGTTGTGATGTGAGCTGTGTGTCTGCTCTAGAAACTCAGAAATTCAGTAGATCTGAGCCGTACATTAAATACTCACATGAACCTGTACTTTGAATTCTGTAAGAGCTGTATAAAACACAGCTATGCAAAAGTGTTTTGAATGAATAGAAATGTGACACATGAGAAGGTGTGACTGTTCCTGTATAACTTATTTTCGGACTAGTTAACAAATTATGCTCCGGTCATTTGATGTTACCAAGATAGATGTCCTTTTGTAATATAGTTAAATTTTCTTTGTACATTTCATTTATCCACCATCATACATTAAGCCAAGAAGAGGTCGTTATACTAACAAGAGGTATCAACGCTGGGCCAAAGTGCAGCACGTGGTTAAAGTTTGTAATCCAGCCAGGGTGTAAATATCACTCAGCAGCCAGTCGCAGAGATGAAGCAGGTAGCATCAACACATAAATCTACCCGGCTTAAATCACAAGACCACCTCTGACCAAAAAGCTGTAGATTTTTCTTGTTTGCACAAATTAATTCAGATTCACAATAATTCTTTTCACAGCTCCAACAAAATGAGGAAGAGGAGGGAGAAAAACAATTAGATTGAATTACAATTGGATGGAAGTCGAGGACAAGGAGAAGGAAGCTTAGGATGAGGAGGAAGAAAAGCAGCAGGAGCATCTTTAAGGATCTCTGTGATGTCATTGAGGTTTGTTTCATTAATATGGTCCTCTCACAAAGAAAGATGACTTGTTTTAGTTCACCTGTATTAAATAGTGATGTGCAAAACGTTGTGGAAAACCACAGAGCAGGCACGTATACTGCATCTGCAGGTAAATGAACATCAAATCTCTCAGACTAAAATCTGTATTATACTTTTAGTCTTAAGAACATATGTTGTATATTTATCACCTTTATGATAAAACCCATGTCAGCCATTGGTTTATGGACTTTATTTTGAAGCCTCAACATTTGCTTTATTGCTATTGCTATGTGGGTTTTTGTGAGCCTTTTGGGACCATATTAGGATGAGGGATCAGAATCTGGAGTCGTGCACACTACTGTTTCATTTAGCGTGTATCTATAAGATTCGTACAGCAGATCCAAGTTGTGCCTTGAATACAGGAACGTTATCTGCATAGAGGAGAACTTTAATAGCAGGCTTGTACAAAGTGAGGCTTTGTGCTTACATTTGCTGCAAACACTCGTTTTAATTCTGTCACCCTGTTTTGATGCAGAATTCAGTTGAAATCAGGCACTTTCTTTTTTAATGTGTTCTTGTGAATTGATTGTGTATCGCATACATTTGATTTGACTTTCTGTGAGACAACAGTCGTCCACTGGCCAAAAAAGTCTTCCAAATACCTCCACGTGATCAAGCCTGGATTTAGAAAAGAATAGCAAAAAAATCTGCACCTCCTGCTTCACATGCAATTTGTGTTTGTGTGTTTAGAGGCGGCGGCGAGAGGGGAGACCTCGGCTCTTCCAGCTGGACAGCCTGACCAGAAGGAGTCGAACATTAACTCAGCTCTTCCAGAGCACCCTGCAAACTCGGCTGCTGGCATTGGCTAGGGAGTGCGGCCGCCGCTGGGATGACGTGAACGCCAAACTGGAGTCCATCATAGGTTGACTGCAGGTATGCAAGTCAGACCTTCTGAGGAGGGTTTCAGTTTTCTCTCTTCTTTATAATTGACCCTTGTTTTCTCTCTCTCAGCTCCTTGTCTCAGAGTGGGAGGGATTTGAAGCACAAAGGGAGGAGCTTGTCGTTTGGTTGGCTGATATGGATGCCCACCTGAGTGAGTTTGACCAGCTGACAGGAAACACCTGAGAAAAACTGAAACAACTGCAGGTGTGGGGTTGTTTTGATATGACATATATTTGATATGATACATACGTCAGAGACATTGTCCTAAACTGGACTAACAAAGAACCATGAGTCCAACATTAAACTTACCTTACATAAAGCTGAAGTTCATTGATCATTTTAATCAAAAACTTGTTGTTGAAATATTTTTACTGGGCATGCAAACATCTGCTGATGAAAATGTCTTGATTTATTGGTCTGTTATGAAGCTATTGCTATTTCTAATGTGTTTTTATCACTTTCTGATGTTTTATCAATTAAACAATACATGTATTAATTGTTGTGTTATCTATAGATATAGTATTTATATATATTTATTTATAGTATAGTAAAAATGTTTAATTATTACTGTTTAAATGACTAATATGTGACATGTATTGTGATGTTGTGCTGAGGGTTAAAATGCCTTTTTATCTTCTGTTATACTACAAAATGACAATAAACCATTAATATATGTCTATGCTGTGCTCGTATTTATTTTACCCTACTCAAATTCAATTTGTTACATTTTATTTTGAAAGATTTAAAATGGTTCTTTAAAGAACCATTTCAAAAAAGGTTCTTTAAAATGGTTTTTTAAAGAATTATTTGAAGAACCTTTTTAAAAATGGTTCTTTAAAAAACCGATTTTAAAAAGGTTCTTTGAAAAACCATTAAAGGTCCCCCTAAGAACCATTTCTTGATGGTTCTTAGGGGGACCTTTAGGGGGACCTTAGGGGGGCCAGAAAAACCTAAAGCGCAGTCTAGCCAATGTCTTAGAAACACCCAAGTAACCTGCTGTGGGGTGGTCCTGGTAATAGTCAAGGTGCAAGGTGCCTCTCATGGAAGTAGGGGCAAACAGTTTCAGCTCTTTCAAAGGGTGCAGAGCACATGTAGACCTGGGTTCTCTGGAGTCATACACAACATACGGCAACAAGGTGGCACTATCTGAGCTGTTCAGAGAGTCTGCTTCAATGTCTCTGAGGAGAGGACCTGTGACATGATCATCTAACTGCAGCTGTCTCAATTGTGAACGGTCAGCCAGAATGACGGGGGGCAGAGTACGAATGTCCAGACTGCCTATGACAGCGTGTTCTGGATTGCAGGACAGCACATCTGGCAACTTGTTATGTACAGCAGGTTTGTGTACTATTGTGAAATGAAAGTCCTGCAGGCAAAGTGACCAGCGGGCAAGTCGGCCTGTTGGGCTTTGACGAGACATGAACCACCGGAGACTGTTGTGGTCAGTGAAGATAGTAACATGAACACCTTCAACATATGGCCGAAAGTGTCCCAGGGCCCACAGCAAGGCACTCTTTACCTGCCTGATTTTGTATTCAATGTCTTTAGTGATGTTGTGTGTTTGAAGATGTTCAGGAGCTTTAGACTGACTTCAGATCAGTCAAGCGATGAAGCTCTTTGTTGTGTTTAACAGAGGTCAGCTGGATCTGTTCAGTGTGACACTCATACTTCACACTGTGTTCTTTCCATCAGAGGAACATTTAAACTTCACTCACACCTCAACCTGAGCTCAGAAGGAAGACGTTCACATCAGCTGGATGAACATTTGTAAAATGAAGCTTCTTAAAACCAAATGTGACTTCAGTGGGTCTGAGTTTGTGTGGCCATCAGCTGGCCTTGACCTGTCTACATGACTGCTGTTCCATCGCCAGGGTTTGGTCAGGTGACCTCACAGAGACCAAACAATGAACGTTTCAATTCCCTTCACACACTCAGTCACACCCTCCCCACTCTGCTCGCTCTGCTCCGCCTCAAGATCCCATCCTCAGCCCGGCAGTAATTATTCATTTTTTATCTACTACAGTCTGTGCAGCTCCTATACATTTATTTATCAATCACATCTAGCTTGGTAATGTTATAGCAGCCTTCATGTCAAACATTATGTGAACAGTCATGTTTCTTGGCCACCTGGTGTGCCGCAGTAGTGGTTTGACATTAATGTATATGGGGTCAAATTGACCTAATTGGCCCTTAAGAAACTCTTCTGGTTCTGCTGGAGGTGGGAGTTGAAGATGTCATGGAATGTGGCCTTTGCTAGACATTCCCAGCACAACCTCACTATCTGTTCAGGTGCACCAGGCCTGCTCAGCATCCTCCACTACCACCTGATCCAACTCACCACCAAGTGGTCACCAGTTGACAGCTCAGCTCTTGTCTTCACTTGAATGTTGAAGACATACAGCTGCACATCTGGTGACACCATTACAAAATTATGGCTGTGCATTTGTGACCTGGGGTGTCCTAGTGCCATGTGCACTTTTGGACATGGTGTTCATTATAGACAAACTGTGATTGTGTGCACAAAAGTCCAATAACAGACTATCACTCAGGTTTAGATCAGGCCAGCCATGTAACACATTTACTTTTAAAAATGATTTGACACATCACTGTAAAAAACAAAACAAATATACAGTTTATGCACTTGGTATTTAAAATCGATGTATGGTTTGTTCTGACAGCACAAACTGTCTCAAGTTGTAGAAACTGCTATTAGTGGAATTTATACCTGATATTTGGGAGTGCAGCCTTTTCTAAAGTCATACAAATATCCAGTAGTATTAATTCATTCTTATTAAAAAGCTGCCATGACAGCCATTATTTCTGACCCTGTAAACTGGCCTCAGCCATAAACCTGTCACAATGACTGTAATGTAGATGGATGATAACTACAAAGATCTAGCCAGTTTTGTCTAATAAAAGATTAAATGCTATGTTGACATATTATAGATGTTATATGATGTTATAATATACAGACTGTGAGCTGCTGTTAGAGTCTCTGCTGGAAATAAATGAGTGAAGGACTCACCGAGCAGGAGGAGCAGAGGGGTGGCTGCCGGCTTCATGGTGTCTGGATGTAGACTGAGCACGTTTGGTCTGAGCTGTGGAGAGATGCCCGGCTTCATCACTTCCTGTTCTCACGTCAGCGTGCTGCTGTATGTCCTGCTCACAAAGGTCCTTCATGAAGTGTCCCAGCTGTCCTTCTCAGTCCATCACAGCTCGATGTTTGAAAGCAGCAGCTCAGAGAGCACAGGCTGACTGTGCTCACTATGGGGTCACTGACATGTTGGTCCCACAGCATTCACTATAGTTTTATTTATACAGCATCAAATCACAACAACTGTTGCCTTTATACTGTAAGGTAAAGACCCTACCAGAGCAAACCCAACAATCATATGACCCTCTATGATCAGTCACTCTGTGATTAATTTAGTTGTTGGAGCGAGTCCATGAGGAAGAGGCAGAAAGACAACAGGACATCCTCCTGTACTCGCTGCTCTGCAGCTCAGTAACATTAATGATGTTAAACAGCGGGAGGTTTGAATAAAAAACAACAGCATGATGTTTTGGTCACAAATACGTGAGGTAGTAAGTAATCATCATCTTTGCTTCTGTTTCTGATATAAACTGTGCTGTTAAAGGTTTTAATGGTCCTGAATTTAAAGAGTGCAGACTGCAGCAGATCCTCTCTCTGATCACCAGGAGAATAAAAACGAGGAGACGACTTCAACACGATTCATCTGCACCTTTAAACAACTTCCTCATAATAAAACAATTAATGAAGAATGTATGATTGTATGATTATAATCAGATGATCTTGTAAAACTTTACCATGTGTCTTATGTAGAGATTAAATTTGTTGTGCAGACAATAAAACAGCAGGAGTTTTGTCTTGTACAGTTTGTCACTTTAGGTGTGAACAAGCTGTTTTCACACCATTTAAAGCAGAAGTCAAACTGCAGATAAGATCAGCTCACCTCTGCGCTGTGGTTAAAACAAGCTGCTCCTGTCTTCATGCACAGAACATGACCCAGACCTGTGTTTATGCAGCAGCAGCAGCAGGCCACAGCATCACCACATCAAAGTCCCACACCCAACAACCAGAATACAACACAGTATGACACAGACAGGCTGGGTCATCAGAGTTAATGTCATGGTCCTCAGGTGTCCTCAGGTGTCCTTTTGTGTTTTGGTTAATTAATATTCTTTGATTTATTGCGATTCATGGTTCTGCTTCTCTTGGTTATGCTTTGGTAGTTTCTAGTCCCTCGCTTTCTGTTACTGTCTCCCCAGTCGGCTATGTTCCCATGTCTGTTTCTTCCCTGGTCGCAGTTTCAAGCCCACGTCTTAGTGCATGTCTTATGGTTCCTGTTTTATTTTGATATGTTTCCATGCTGTTTCTCATACCTTAGCCTCTGTGTATTTAGTCCTCTGTCTTCCTCTGCCTGTTGCCGTGTTGTCCTATGTTGCTGCATGTGGTTTCCTGTGTTCCCTGGGTTTCCTCACACCTGGTTTCTTGTTCCTAGTTTCCCAGTTTCTTCGGCCATTTCTCAATTCTCAAGTACGCAAGTCCTTACTCGCGTTCTCGCTAGTCTGGACTTAGTCTGGACGAAGTTCGCACAGGAGTCCGGACTTCCCAAGAATGCAGCGTGATCATTCTACAGGGTGGGCCATTTATATGGATACACTGTAATAACATGGGAATGGTCCTGTTTGTGGCACATTAGTATATGTGAGGGGGTAAACTCCTCAAGATGGGTGGTGACCATGGTGGCCATTTAGAAGTCGGCCATCTTGGATACAACTTTTGTTTTTCAATAGGAAGAGGGCCATGTGACACATCAAACTTATTGGTAATGTCACAAGAAAAACAATGGTGTGCTTGGTTTCAACGTAACTTTATTCTTTCATGAGTTATTTATAAGTTTCTCTTTGTTCACAGTCATTGACATGTCGAAGAGGTTAACACGTGAGGAGTGGATCGAAATTGTGTTGATATCTGGTGAACGCAGTAACCGGGTCATTGCAGCAGATTTCAATGCAAGACACCCTACGAGACCACCCATCTCCCATGCTACAGTCAGCAAACTGCTTGCTAAGTTTCGTGAAACTGGTTCAGTGTTGGATTTGCTGAAATGTGGAAACAAGAAAACTGTCACTAATGAAGAAACATCAGTGGGTGTCCTAGCTTCATTCAGCAACACAGCGTAGCACTCGCCGCATGTCACTGGAGAGTGGCATTAGTCGAACATCCCTTCGGCTGATATTAGCTACTCACAAATGGCACCCTTACAAACTCCAGCTACTGCAGCATCTCAACGAGGATGACCCAGATCGGCGCACAGAATTTGCAGAATGGGCAAAACAAAAATTGGAACAGGACCCTCAGTTCACGCAGAAGATTTTGTTCAGTGATGAGGCAAACTTTTATGTGAATGGTGAAGTTAACAAACAAACCACCGCTATTGGTCTGACACTAACCCACATTGGATGGATCCCTCCAAGACTGTTGGACCAACAAAAGTGATGGTTTGGTGTGGTATATGGGGTACAACGATAGTGGGTCCATTCTTCATCAATGGAAACCTCAAGGCCACTGGATATTTGAAATTGCTACATGATGATGTGTTTCCCTCTTTATGCACTGAAGCTGGAACGTTCCCTGAGGTTTTCCAGCAAGATGGTCACCACCACATTATGGGTGCCAGGTCCGAGCATTCCTAGATGAACAGTTTCCTGGAAAGTGGATTGGTCGTCGTGGGCCAGTTGAATGGCCCCCAAGGTCTCCAGATCTGACCCCCTTAGACTTTTATCTTTGGGGTCATCTGAAGACAATTGTCTATGGTGTGAAGATACGAGATGTGCAGCATCTGAAACTACGGATACTGGATGCCTGTGCTGGCATTTCTCCTGCGGTGTTGCTATCAGTGTGTGAAGAGTGGGAGAAGAGGGTTGCATTGACAATCCAACAATTCAATTCAATTCAACTCAATTTTATTTATAGCACCAAATCACAACAAAAGTTGCCTCAAGGCGCTTTATATTGTACAGTAGATACAGAGAAAAGCCCAACAATCATTTGACCCCCTATGAGCAAACACTTCATGGTCACCTGGTCCAGCCCTAACTATACGCTTTAGCAAAAAGGAAAGTTTGAAGCATAATCTTGAAAGCAGAGATAGTATCTGTCTCACGAATCCAAACTGGAAGCTGGTTCCACAGAAGAGGGGGCTGAAAACTGAAGGCTCTGCCTCCCATTCTACTTTTAAATACTCTAGAGACAACAAGTAAGCCTGCGGTGTGAGAGCGAAGTACTCTAATAGGGTGATATGGTACTACAAGGGGGGGGGGGGAGAGATTAAACTCTTAAAGTAAGTACTGAATATTATGTCACTTATTTATGTGCAAATGTTTAATAACGAAGAACATTAAAATATTACTGTTGGTCACATTTCGGCAAAGTTATGTGACATTAGTGATGTTTGTACTTTCAGCGGTAACTTGGTTTTAAAGCCTTCACTTTAAAATATACGCCGTTCAATAGTCGACCTTAATCTCACAGAGAATGTGATGATTTTATGGGTAATTAAAGTCAGTCATATATCCACAAACACAACAAGCTGATAGTCAGTGATGCTGCTCGGTTTGCAGTCCTGAATATCACGGCACAAGCAGGATTCACTGCACTGTTAATGTTAGCTATGTTATATTGCTGCCTCTGTTCGGTGGTGTCGAGCCAAACGGACTTTAACGTGTGTTTGAACGAGCTGACGGTTCACTCGTTAAGCTGAAAGAAAAATGCTTTAATCACAGAAATCCTCCTTCTCTTCTGCTGTTTTGTAGCAGTGTATACACCTGAGACTGTCACCTGTCTGTCTGTCCTGCACTCTCTCTCTGTTTCGTTCTCTCTGATTGTGGAATAAAAGTATGAACATGTATTTATAAGTTACACTTGTGTTTGAATCCTGCAGCTTATCACACATTTGATTTCCATGTGTGACAACTGCAAGCTGAGGACAGACTGAGGGAGCCACTGCTGCACATCATCTGTGAGGCTTTGCACCCCTAATGATCCACCAGCACAAACTCAGCAGTGTGTGAGGAAGAGGAGGAGGAAGAGCCAGCAGCAGCTGACAGATGGAGAGAATAGACAGACTGCTCCCTGTTTGTGAAGGACTGCTAGAAAAGTTTAACATAACTAATTATCTGTCCTGAATCAGTCTTATTAGGTAATGTTCAAATAATGTTATCATTCCAGTGTTTTCAGTGTGGGAGAAAGTACTCAGGGCCTTCAAGTTACACACTATGAAAGGCAGCAACAAGTTTAATATTCAGAAACCTAAAGTATGTATCAGCAGCAGAATGGAGCTAAAAATAAATGTTTGTTTCAGTTCTATGAAGCTTTGAGTATTTTGGATTAGTAGCACTGCTGTGTTTGTTGCATCATATTGTTGTAATTGTTTATATGCTTTATATATTCTGAGGTAAGTTGATCTATAGTGTTACATCATATTCTATAAGGATGTTATGTGTTTGTTTACTTTCTGCCCAGTTTGACCCATTTAGCAGAAGTCGGCCTGTTTAAGGCTCTGATATCTATTCTGTATGACTTACAGCAGTTATGACATGGTCTGATTTTCTCACCCAATAAAGGAATATTTAATATATCACTCTACTCTTCATTCTATCAGAAACAGTTTTCACAGCTCGTACATTTTCCTTTTTATACATATATGTAAGGATTAAGCCATATATCTCATAATAAGATAAGATAAGATAAGATAACCTTTATTAGTCCCACACGTGGGAAATTTGTTTTGTCACAGCAGGAAGTGGACAGTGCAAAAGTTATGAAGCAAGAATTAGAATAAAATAAAATAAGAATAAATACAGTACACAATTGTACAGAATAGAATAAAATAAAATACTATATACAGTAGAATAAAAATAGAATAAAATATACAGTAAGATAAAAATAGAATACAAATGCTATATACAACTGAGTAAAAATACCAGAAAAGATTATTGCACTTAGTGTTATTGCACATTTGTGGATGTGTGTGTTTGATCAGTTAAAGTCCTTGTTGTGGAGTCTGACAGCAGTGGGGAGGAAAGACCTGCGAAATCTCTCCGTCCCACACCGTGGGTGCCGCAGTCTCCCACTGAAGGAGCTGCTCAGTGCTGTCACAGTCTCATGCATGGGGTGGGAGATGTTGTCCAACAGGGATGACAGCTTAGCCACCATTCTCCTGTCACTCACCACCTCCACTGGGTCCAGAGGGCATCCTAGAACAGAGCTGGCCCTGCGGATCAGCCTGTTCAGTCTCTTCCTGTCCCCAGTAGAGATGCTGCCGCCCCAGCAGACCACACCATAAAAGATGGCTGAGGCCACCACAGAGTCATAGAAGGTCTTCAGGAGTGGGCCCTCCACTCCAAACGACCTGAGTCTCCGCAGCAGGTACAGTCTGCTCTGCCCTTTCCTGTAGAGGGCGTCTGAGTTATGAGTCCAGTCCAGTTTGCTGTTCAGATGAACACCAAGGTACCTGTAGCTGTCCACAGCCTCGATGTCCATACCTTGGATGTTCAGTGGTTGCAGTGGAGGATGTTTGTGCCTGCGGAAGTCTACCACCAGCTCCTTGGTTTTACTGGCATTGATCTGGAGGTAGTTCAGCTGGCACCAGTCCACAAAGTCCTGAGTCAGTCCTCTGTACTCCTTGTCGTCCCCATCAGTGATGAGGCCGACTATGGCAGAGTCATCAGAGAACTTCTGCAGGAAGCACTGGGTGGAGTTGTGGGAGAAGTCTGCAGTGTAGATGGTGAAGAGGAACGGAGCCAGAACCGTTCCCTATGGGGCCCCCGTACTGCAGACGACCCTGTCCGACACACAGCCCTGAGTCCTCACATACTGTGGTCGGTCGGTGAGGTAGTCCAAAATCCAGGTAGTGAGGTGATGGTCCACTCCTGAGTTCTCCAGCTTGTCCTTCAGAACCGAGGGAAGAATAGTGTTGAAGGTACTGGAGAAATCAAAGAACATGATTCTCACAGTGCTTCCAGCGGTCTCCAGGTGAGCGAGGGAACGATGTAGGAGGTGAATGACGGCATCATCCGCTCCAATGCCAGGCTGGTAGGCAAACTGAAGTGGGTCCAGTGATGAGCTCACAAGACGCCGAAGCTGAGCCAGGACCAGCCGCTCCAGGGTCTTCATCAAGTGGGATGTCAGAGCCACCGGCCTGTAGCTGTTGAGGTCCTTGGGGCGTGAAGTCTTTGGCATTGGTACAACACAGGAGGTTTTCCAGAGCTGTGGGACTCTTCCCAGCCTCAGGCTCAGGTTGAAGAGGTGCTCCATCACCCCACACAGTTGGTCCGCGCAGAACCTGACGACCCTCGAACTGATGCCATCTGGACCCGCTGCCTTCTTGGCTTTAATCCTCCTCAGTTCCCTCCTAACCTGGGTGGTTGAGAGAGACAGGCTGGAGCCTTGTGTTGAGTGTGTATTGGATGCTGTTGTTGGGGGTGGGGAGGTGTGAGCAGGGTGACTAGAGGAGGTGTGAAGTGTCTGAGGTGTCAGAGGTGGAACAGCAGCAGTGGGGGTGGGTGAGTCTGCAGCCGATGTTGGAGACTGCCTCATGGCTGAATCAAATCTGTTGAAGAAATGATTCAGTTCATTTGCCCACCTCACATCCCTCCCAGGCAGAGAGGTCTGATGTTTGTGGCCTGAGATGGTTCTGAGGCCTCTCCAGACTTCACCAGCGTTGTTTTGCTGAAGCTGGTTCTCCATCTTCTGCCTGTAGCTGTCCTTCCCATTCCTTATCAGTCCCCTCAGCTCTCTCTGCACCCTTTTCAACTCCTCTTTGTCTTTGGATTTGAAGGCCCTCCTCTTCTGCTTGAGGACGGCTTTAATTTCTGGGGTAATCCAAGGTTTGTTGTTGGAGAAACACCGTACAGTCCTGGTAGGTACAGTGTTATCCACGCAGAAATTAATATAGTCAGTAATGCATGTGGTAAGGCTGTCGATGTCCTCTCCGTGGTCGTCACAGATCACCTCCCACACAGTCGACTCAAAACAATCCTTAAGAGCCTCCTCACTCTCCTCCGACCATCTCTGCACTGTGCGGGTGGCTGGTGGCTCCCTGCGCACTAAGGGCTCATACACAGGGACAAGGTGCACCAGGTTGTGATCAGATCTGCCCAGGGGAGGGAGAGGTGATGAACTGTATGCCTCTTCAGCATTGGCATACAGTAAGTCCAGTGTTTTATTGTCTCTGGTTGGGCAGGTCACATACTGGGTGAAGGTGGGCAGTGTGGAGTCCAGTGAGGCGTGATTGAAGTCCCCTGATATTATGAGGAGGGCTCTCGGAGATTGTGTTTGCAGTCTGCTGACCACTGAGTGGAGAGTGTCACAGGCTGCATCCGCGTTGGCCGAGGGGGGGACATACGCTGTTATCGCGATAACATGCGAGAATTCCCGGGGCAGGTAGTACGGACGCATGCTAACGGCTAACAGCTCAATGTCTCTGCTGCAGAGTTGTTCTTTCACAGTGATGTGCCCAGGGTTACACCATCTGTCATTCACAAACACTGTCAGTCCCCCTCCTTTCCTCTTACCGCTCTCTCTCGTCCTGTCCGCTCGCAGCAGCTGGAATCCCGGTAGTGTCACGCTCGTGTCCGGAGTTAGCGGCGTTAGCCACGACTCCGTTAGCATCATGATGCTACATTGCCAGTACTCCCTCTGTGACCAGGTTAGCGACGTGAGCTCATCCATCTTATTAGGCAAAGATAGTAGATTTCCAATAATTACAGAAGGAAGAGATGGTCGATAACGTCTCCTTCTCGGGCGACGGCGCTCCTTCCCAGCACGACACCCCCGTCTTTTCCTCCTCAGCTCGCTGGGAATGTCGGGTCTGTCCGCCGGCAGTACCGCTGCGGGACGCAGCGCTAACAGCTGATCCTTACTGTAAACAAAGGATCCCTGCTCTGGGTCTCCACACACGGGGGAAAAAAGTAGAGAAAAACTAAGAAAAATGACCAGAACTAGCACAAAACGGTAGAACATGGTTGCAGAGTCTAATTACTAATACGTTAGTTTAAAAAAAATTACGAGAAGAAAAGATAAGAAAGAAAGAAACTCAGAATGAGCAGAGCTGCTGTAACAGGCTGCCGCACACGGGGGCGCCGGAAGTAAAGTTGATCTCCTTATATTTCAGTCGCATCGCTATAAGTGCAATGGTAATGTCTGCCGATAAGTTCCACTTTGTTCTTACTGTTTGCTGCGGTGATGACGTCACATGCTTTTACGAAGGTCCTGCCATATCACGAGTCCGAGAAGCACTAGGCATGTTTTTTCTCCATGAGTGCAGGGGAATAGCGATCTCCAGCCGTGTGCGTTCCTGCGCAAATGTGAGTCAAAATCCCTCCAGTTCTATGAGTCCATTTCCGCTTATAGCACGGGTTGTACTTTGACGTTAATTACAGGGGGTTTATGCTAGGAGATTTATAGAGATTGGTAGAGGCATGTGACTTACCACCGTAGCCTTTGTTGCGGGTTGGATCTGTGCACCGCAGTTGGGTTATTTAGCCACTAGAGGGCGCTGAAGACCATGTAATTGCTGACATTTCCTAATTTTGGGGCATTAGATCTTTTCTGTTGCCTGAGCTATGCAGATATTCTTGTTTCCTGCCTGTTTAAATGGAATTGTGGGACTTATGTCAGAGCATTCGGCTGATTATTTGTGTTACAGTGCATTATATTGGCGAGATGTTGGGAAGTGATGATTGTTATATTTACATGTCATAATTGTTTCTCCTTGTTTCTTGTTATTCAGAACCACACGCCTGTCCGCCCCTCCCACACTTGTTAAGTATGCCTACTGCTGTATTGTTGAGCTGCTGTTAACTTCCATTAAAGTATATCCGGACATCACTCTCTGTGCCCCACTCTCTGACCGGAGTTTAAGTCCTGAGGGAGCTATCATCCCAGCATCCCAGAGATAACTCTCTAACAAGATTAGTGGTCATAGTAAGCAAGTCTGAGGCTACGTCCACACGTACACGGGTATTTTTGAAAACGGAGACTTTCCGTTTTCGTTTTAAAAAACAATCCCGTCCACACGTAGACACAGAAATGAAGGAAAACGCTGCTAGGAACATGCCAAAGCAACAGGTGGCGATATATTCCTAACCGTGTAGAAATGTTGGCCAATCAGAAGTCTAGAAGCCTCGGTAGGAAATAGTAAACAAAGATGGGGCATAGAAGCACAACCGAGTCGTATGTGTGGAGGGACAGTAACTGTGTGTGTATATGTAAGCATTTAAACACTGCAGAGAGTACAATTAACAGTAACAGTATTGTAGAAATTCATTTCACCGAAACAATAACGTGGCGCACAGTGTGACGTCAAAAAAGGCGCACACCTTTGACGCTGCGTTTTCTCCGTTTTTCTCGTCCACACGTAAATGCAAAAACGGAGTTTTCGAAAATATCCACCCTGGCAGGTGTTTTTAAAAATCTCCGTTTTCAGTGACCGAAAACGCCGTTTACGTGTGGACGAAAGGTGCAAACGCACAGAAAAATCTGTGGACGTAGCCTCAGTAACAACTATGAAGAGAAGACTTAATGTCTTAGTGACCCCTGACCTTTACTGACCTCTGTGCTTCTGTTGCAGGTGTGTGTGTGCTGCTGCTGTCTGCACCGACTGTTTCTGCAGGTGAGTTGATGGAAGTGAAAACAATCAGTGAGACTCCAACAAGAACACAAATACACTTACTCTGTGTGTGTGTGTGTGTGTGTGTGTGTGTGTGTGTGTTTCTTCATCAAATCAAATCAAAATTTATTTATATAGCACATAATAAAAACAACAAAGTTGACCATAGTGCTTCACAGTCAGTAAAAGCATGAGACAATTAAGACAAAACAAAAAAACAAACAATAGGTAACAACACAACAAGCTAGACAACAGCCAATAATAATAATAATGGATTGCATTTATATAGCACTTTTCTACTCACCCAAAGCGCTTTACAATTCCACTATTCATTCACTCTCATATTCACACACTGGTGGAGGCAAGCTACAGTTGTAGCCACAGCTACAACCTGGGGAAGACTGACAGAAGCGAGGCTGCCATATTGCACCATCGGCCCCTCTGGGAAACACCAGTAGGCGGTAGGTGAAGTGTCTTGCCCAAGGACACAACGACCAGGGACAAAGAGAGCAGGGGGATCG
Source organism: Pelmatolapia mariae (assembly GCF_036321145.2). Lineage (NCBI taxonomy): Eukaryota > Metazoa > Chordata > Actinopteri > Cichliformes > Cichlidae > Pelmatolapia > Pelmatolapia mariae. The sequence continues at coordinate 33,035,335 of NC_086229.1, forward strand.
AACCGGCAACCTTCCGATTACAGATGACCTTCCCAATCCTTCTGAGCCACGGTTGCCCCCGACAGCTAACTAGTTAAAAGCATGAGACAATTAAGACAAAACAATAAAACAGGACAACAAACAATAGGTAACAACACAACAAGCTAGATAACAGCCAACTCGGTAGAATCAAAAGCCAAAATAAAAAGATAAGTTTTAAGACATGATTTAAAAGACTGGATAGACTCGGCAGTAGGAATATGAACAGGGAGGTTATTCCAGAGTCTAGGTGCCACGGTTGCAAAGGCCCGGTCACCTCTCGACTTCAGTCGAGACCTAGGTTGTGCTAGGAGCATGTGATTGGACGATCTTAGTGCTCTGTTGGGATTGTATAAGTGGAGTAGTTCGGAAAGATAGCTGGGCGCTAAATTATTTAGAATTTTAAAAGTGAACGAAAGAATTTAAAAATCGATACGATATTTAAGAGGAAGCCAATGTAATTTGGCTAAAATTGGAGTTATGCGTTCATAGATTCTCGTACCTGTTAAAAGATGCGCAGCTGCATTCTGAACTAACTGAAGCCGGTAAAGAGAAGAGTGTTGGAGGGAGTTACAGTAGTCCAGTCTGGATGTGATAAATGCCTGGAGAAGCTTTCCAAGGTCCTTTAAAGGAAGGAACGGCTTTGCTTTGGATATCTGACGCAACTGGTAAAAGCTGTTTTTTACAACAGTGGAGACCTGTTTCTCAAGTTTAAAAGAGCCATCCAGGAACACTCCAAGGTTTCTTACAGTGAGCGAGAGGTGGCTAGCAAGAGGGCCAAGGGCATCAGCTAACTGGTCTGGCGGAGTGTGACTATTAAAGACTACGATTTCGGTCTTATTCTCGTTCAGTGTAAGAAAATTATGTGATAACCAAATTTTAACTTCATGCAGACAGTTGAACAGAGGTTGCAAAGAAGCAGAAACATCGGATTTCAAAGGTGAATAAATCTGGATATCATCGGCATAACAGTGAAAGGAGATGTTATATTTTTTAGAAATTAATCCCAACGGCAACATGTAGAAAGAGAAAAGAGCAGGACCGAGCACGGACCCTTGAGGCACGCCACAATAAATAGGGGCAGAAGGAGAGTTGCCCCATAGCAACAGAGAACGACTTGTCTGAGAGGTAAGATTGAAACCAGGATAAAACCGTACCTTTGAGACCAACAACATGTTCCAATCTTGACAGAAGAATGTTGTGGTTAACCGTGTCAAAGGCAGCAGTCAAGTCAAGTAAAACTAAAACCACGGAATAGCCAGAGTCAACCGTTAAAAGAAGATCATTAAAAACTCTAAGTAAGGCTGTCTCTGTGCTGTGGTGAGGTTTCAAACCAGACTGAAACTTTTCATTAATACCATTTGCATCTAAAAGGCCTGAAGTTGTTTTAGAACTACCTTTTCCAATATTTTGGAAATAAAAGGGAGTTTGGAGATCGGCCTGTAGTTAGTGAGAGCATTAGGGTCAAGATTTTTCTTTTTCATAATAGGTTGCACAACAGCATGCTTAAAGACAGACAGTACACAACCTGATGACAATGATGCATTCAGCAGAAGTAAGATACAAGGACCAATAACATGTAAAGCTTCCTTAAAGAAACGAGAAGGAAGAATATCGTGCGGGGAAGCAGAGATTTTGAGATGATCAATTATGTCTTTTAAAGCAGAATAAGACACTGGCTCAAACTGCTGAAAGACAGTCAAGCATTCAGAGGCTGGAACTGGGTCTAAAACTGATGATGAATGAGACGGATGAGAAGCCCTTAGAGCTGAGACTTTTTCAGAGAAATACTTTAAGAATTTATCACAAAGAGCAGGGGAGGCATCCCTATAAGTGATAGTGCAAGGGTTTATCACAGAGTTAAAAGTATTAAAAAGGGCTCAGGGGTTGTGGCTATAAGTCATAATAATGCTAGACAAAAAGGCAGATTTGGCAGCTTTAACAGACTTTTGATACTTAGATAAACAATTATGAAGGATGTCCAGAGAGACGTGGAGTTTGTCTTTCCTCCATTTTCTCTCAGCGTGACGACATTCACACCTAAGGGCGCGAGTAGTATCATTTAGCCAGGGTTGTGAGGATTTGGCACGTTTAATCCTCAGAGGTGCCACAGAGTTAAGAATGTCAGCGCATGTAGTATAAAAGAGGTTTGCAAGCTCAACGGCTGATAAAACCCCAATACAGTTAGCATCAGAGAGGGGAGAGTCATGGAAAGCATCAGTGTATGTGGGCGATTGACTGGGAGTTAATCGTGCGCATTTGCCGCACAAGACCATCACTGTTCAAATCCACATTGCTCAATACAGTATTAAACAAAAGCGGGAAGTGATCAGAAATCCCAGAGTCCTTTATGTCCGTGATGCAAATATCCAGACCATAAGATAGTACCAAATCAAGTATATGACTTAGCGGAGGAGACGGCTTGCCGTGAACACTGGCGCCATCTTGGCAAAATGTATAGGTCTTCATCATCATCTCTCCTGCAAATCCTCCTCCACATCACCACATCACCCATCCCCCACAACCTCATCTCCTCCTTTCTTAGCCTTCGGTATTACATCTGTAGTAGAGTCCTCCCCTCCTCCTCCCTCTATGTCAGTGCTCAGACTCATCTCCTACCTGGTGGTCTTCTGTCCATACGTGGTCTGTACTGCTCTGCTGCTGTCGATCTTCTCCACCTGCTCAGGTAGTTATGAACAAACTCTCTCTGATCACTTCAGTGCTCCATCCTGATGTCTTAACCCTGCCCACAGGTGACACACCTGTCGTTTCCATGGAAATGAGCCAGCCTGCTGTACAGGATGATGTCACTGCTGAACATCACTTCTGACCTGATGGATCTCAGAGTGCTGGAGTTGAAGCAGGAACTGTCTGAGTGTCTCAGTGACTAGTTTCTGTGATGCTTTCTGCTTTAACTGCTTTGAGCAACAATAAAACACTCATTACAGCCCAGATACTGACACAGAGAATCAGAGTCATCCTCACAGAAACAGGATTGAAGTCACTCAGGAATGTGAACTCTGGCTGATATAAGAGGATTATTTATTTATTATGGTTTATTCTATGCTGATGAGGTTAGCCTGAGGCCACATCCACACTGATACATTTTTGTTTGAAAACGCATCTTTTTCTCTCCGTTTTGGCCTTCCGTCCACACTGAGATGGAGTTTTTGGTCAAGGAAATCAGAGCGTTGTAAAAACGCTCTCCAAAACGCATACATTTGAAAACGCAGTTTTCACGTCCCAGTGTGGACAGCGAACCCGGAGCCTTTTCAAAAACAATGACGCATTTTAGTCATGTGATGCAGTCATGTGACCAATTAAACTAAGATAGCGGAGGGCATTATACAGCAATTGTTTTGTTTGCTCTCAATTCTGACAGCCCTATTAAAGATTAATATGTCTGTACATGCTCCAGACAGCTTTTCTTCAAATTCTTTAATTCTCACTCGCTTGTGCAACTTTGTACTTTTGTGTTACTCGCAGCAACAACTTCACCTCATTGTTAGTCCATTTAAAAAACTCGGTGCTTTTCATCAACATTTTGCCGTGACGTTTCAAAGAGCCGGAAAGTAAATAAACGGCAGACAGAAATGAGGCAGGCCGAATCGTCTTGTGTTTCACGCATGCGCAGGACTGGAACGTAAGCGTTTTCAGCCGTTTCAATATGGACGCACAACTCTGTGAAAACGACTGAAAACGCTAGTGTGGACGCGGAGCGTTTTCAGACGAAAATGCCGTTTTCAAATCTATCCGGGCTAGTGTGGACGTGTGGACCTAGGGTGGACCTTAAAGTGTAAGCATCAATAACCTGTGATGGAAACAGGAACAAATAAAGACAAACATCACACCTCCAAGAAAGATGAGTTCTCACAAACACAGAGCTGATCTTATCATGACGGTTACTCCTGTTTTTAATGTGAAAACAGCTCACTCACAGCTGAGGTGTCAAACTGTTCTTCACAGGACTTCTGCTTTTCTTTAGTTTTAATAAATTCATTGTTTGCACATTTTTATCTCTTTAACTCTGAGACCACAGAGAAAAACAGGAACAAGACTTCTTACTCTGTCTGTCTAGGGTGATCGTGGCTCAAGAGTTGGCAGTTTGTCTTGTAATCAGAAGGTGGCCGGTTCAAGCCCCAGCTTGGACAGTCTCGGTCGTTGTGTCCTTGGGCAAGACACTTCACCTACCGCCTACTGGTGTTGGCCAGAGGGGCCGATGGTGCGACATGGCAGCCTCGCTTCTATCAGTCTGCCCCAGGGCAGCTGTGGCTACAACTGTAGCTTACCTCCACCAGTGTGTGAATGTGAGAGTGAATGAATAGTGGAATTGTAAAGCGCTTTGGGTGCCCAGAAAAGCGCTGTTTAAATGCAATCCATTATTATTATTAAACTGAAAGGAAGAAAATAGCAAAAACAACCTGCAGCTGTCACCTCATTTAAACAGTTTTTAAACTGAAATCCTAAAACGACAAAACGTCACAGCATTTAAACCTTTTACACTGAGAAACAAAGAACATGTGGATTTACACCATCCAGGTCCTGATGGAGGGCCTTTGCTGCTGAGGGCCCCTCTGCCAGTAAGAGTGATTGATCCATTTAATTCATTCATCTGTCAAGTTCAAATAGCTGAACACTGAAGCATCACAGACCTGTCCATCTCCACAGAGTTGATCCAGCCCTAACTATATGCTTTAGCAAAAAGGAAAGTTTGAAGCCTAATCTTAAAAGTAGAGATAGTGTCTATTTAATATAGTATTAAATAGTTGTCATTATTTGTAGAGTATTTATTAGATGTTGTTAAAGATGATCAGATAAGCTGTTTGTTTAGTTTAATGCTGGGGCTTCAGTCAGCATCACTGCGCTGTATAGTTTTATTTTCCTGATCTTTCTGTTAATGTTGCTGAATAAAAGCTGGTTGGTCTGCACCTCACCTCTGCCTCGAGCCTCCTATAAACCAGCAGAGGGTCTTCATCCAGTTATTACAGCTCCATACAGGTCCATAATGACATTAATCCTCAAAAAACGTTCTGGCATAATAATTGTGCACACAGTGTAAAACTGCAGAAGCTTCTTGGATGAAATGTCTTCAAGAAACTTAAAATGTCCAGACACTTTTGTTTCTGAGCTCCTTAATTCAATTCAGTTTTATTTACACAGCGCCAAATCACAACAGCAGTCGCCTCAAGGCTCTTTATATTGTACAGTAGATCGTACAATAATAGATACAGAGAAAAACCCAACAATCATATGACCCCCTATGAGCAAGCACTTATTACAGTATAACTAAGGGAGGATTGAAGTCTAATTTTAAAAGTAGAGATAGTGTCTGTCTCCTGAAAACTGAAGGTCTGTGTATATATGTATATATTTATGCTTATATTCATATTCTCTTATTCCCCTTTGTTTGATATCCTAATTCTGTACTTTCTCTGTGTTCTGCTACTACAAACTGGATTTCCTGGAGGATAAACATGAGGCATTAATAAAGTTTTATCTCTCTGTTAAAATCCCCCAAAATAAATGAAATGTGAATTTCAGGCAGACATGTTTTTAAAAGAGTCACTTAAATGGAAAAATGTCACATTCAGCTGTTGGGAACGAGCCTCATTAAGACCTCGAGTGTGAGCGACTTTGTTGTGTTTTTAAAACTAGCCAATAGGAGCGTCTGTGGATATCAGCTGAGGCTGAACTCAGGAACACCATCACATATAAATACACAGAATTAAAACACTAAATAAAAGAGATCATTAAATAAGGATCAAATCAATATGTCAGAGGTCAAAGGTCAGGCAGAAGAGGTGTGGTTAAACACTGGCAGGAGCAGCAGGTCAGAGGGGGCGGGGCCATGCCAGGACTTATTTTAAGTGAAGTTTAAAGTGACAGCAGCAGTCACACAGCAGTAACCAGCTCTGTCTGCCAGGGTCAAAGGTCAAACAACTCCTGCAGCTGACCCACACACAGACTTACACAGAGAGTGATGAATCCACACATCACTCCGCTGCAGGAAGCGGGGTTTCCACACCGTCCAATCAGAAACCAGCGTTGACGCTGAGCCCCGGGTCTGTGACAGGAAGTCCATGAACAGGCAGACACTCAGCAGCAGGCTGACCTCTGACCTCTGAGACAGAGGGAGGAGTTTGTGTCACCAGGGGGCGCTGCAGCATCACCTGAGAGCTTTAAGAACAACAACAGTAAGTGAAAGTCACACTTCTGTTGGTGTGCGTTATCAGCAGACCTCCACCCTCTGCAGGAAGCTCAGATAAGAAGCAGCCAATCACAGAGCAGAAAGCATGTGACTTCCTGTTCCTGCTGTTACTGTGACAACAGCTCCGGGGACAGAGAGCAGCTTACTAAAGAGGAAAGAAAACCTCCATCCCTCCAAAGAGGAAAGATGCTGTGAATGTGCAGGTGTCATGTGACCCACCTGATGTAGTGATTTAAGACTGTACGAACAATAATAACAACATGTTTAATACAGAGTCAGGTGATCCATGCAGAGCAGATCCATGTGATCAAACACAGCTGGATCACATGTTTCCTCTCCTGGAAACAGAAACCCTTCATGTATAAAGGCTCATGTACCCACTGAGCCCTGCTCTCAGATCTGTGAGGCTTTAACAAACAACACTTTAAAATCATGTTTAGCATCTTCTGTCAGTGTGGAAGGTCACACACTTTCCTGTATGTTTGAACCCTGAACTACTGGCTGTTCATGTCAGCCTGGATATAAATACACACCTGTCTGCTGTGATAGACCCCAGCACTCACATATTACTTATAAGTGACTTCTATGTATATATATGCATGTATATATTGTATATATTGTGCTATTTCTTACTTAGTGTGTTGTGTGTCTTTGTTCCTGTTTGTACTGCAGCACTGTAACCAAAATAATTTCCCCTAATAATCAGAAGTATTGTGATTGTGATTAAAAGAAGTGAAACCAGTGTGATCTCCAGTCAGAGCAGAGGACGATGATGTAAGCAATGGGATTTTAATCAGCCTGTCTCTTTGAACTCTCAGTATCACAAAGTAATGTGGTAACATCTGGACTGATGTGTTTACTGTCAGCTAGTTTAAAGGCTGTAGGTTGCAGCCGTTGCTCTAACACTGTATAAATGTAACAGGGCTCAGTGCTGGTTCTAACAGTCTGAGCTGCTTCAGGCTTTATTTGTGAAGAGCACAGCAGCTTACAAACACGTAGCTGGGCCTGGACCGCCACAAAGGAGTGTTTGTTAAAGCCTGCAGTAAATCCAGCAGCACAATGATGGAAATGCAACACAGAAATGATGAAGAGGAGCAGAATTAAAGCCAAAGCAAGTGCAGTTCATACAGTTAGGTCCACGAATGAAATAAGGGAAAATAAAATATTGGTTGGATGCACCTGTCTGCACCCTTAATGCGCTCTGGTCGCTATGGTAACGTGTAAACATTTCTTTCAAAATAAGACACACGACTATAACACGGGAAAAGACCCAGGGAAAGAAAGTTAACGATAAAACCCCCGAAAACCATCAATTTCACACCGAGCCTCGACTCTCACGGCCCGGTACCAAACGACTCACGGACCGGTCCGTGACCCAGGGGTTGGGAACCGCTGCATTAAGACATGAGTAGTTCAGGGCTGCACGTCATTTTCATTGTTAATATCTTTGTGAAAAGCACATTGATGTGAAAATCATGAGAGTCAGAGTCCCTACAACACAATTAAAGATTCATTTAAAAGAAAATCACAAGTTATCATCATCTTCAGAACATTTCATTAAACATTAGAGACAGACTGCTGTGCACATCTCATCACTATCCAAATAACCTACAGTCCACAAAGGCATCATGAACCAGTGTTCAGGGCTGTGGTCTGTCCCCAGTTACATGGATCCAGCTGGTTCCCTGGAGGTGACTGTTGCTGTGGTTTGGTGTCCAGTTACTTTTGGTCCCTTTAAACCAGGCTGTCACATGTTCAGGATGTGAAACTCCTGAGCCCTTCATCCACAGTTAAGGTGGAAACCCTGAATGATGTCAGGGTTCCTGGGTCGCTGACCGAGTGTTTCCTGTTTGATTGTGTCAGTCAGCGGCGGCGCTGCCCCTCCAGCGGCCTGTCCCGGGTCCGGGTGGCGTCGTAGCAGCAGGTGGTGGAGAAGATGGCAGAGCGGTGGGTGCAGGCAGATGAGACGACGGTGGCACTACAGCTGCAGATGGTGAAGCAGCGAGTGGTGTGGAGACCTCTGACTGAGGTGATGCTACCCGCACTAACGGCTGGCTCACAGCGGCGCCATCGTCCACTGCAGACACAAAAGTAGATGGTGAGGGAAAAGGAAAATTGTCCGTATTACTCACCACAGCCGGCTCTTGAGACGTCCGGGAATTTGGCTGCGGTGAGGAGCGCCGGGGGGCGCGAACGTCGTTTCCGTGTAGACGTCGGGGCCGGCGTGTCAGCCTGTGAATCCACCGGCTGTCCGGGCCGGTGAGCAGTCTGAGTAGGAGAGTGGAGGTGGAGGGTGGAGAGCAGGAAGTCCAGGACGACTGGATTGAGGTAGTCCACCAGCCAGGGGAATTTAAAAAGCATCTCCTGCAGTCGCCTCTCCACGGCGTGACGCAACACCTCCCTGGACTTCTCCCACCACAGATCAAACAGTTTATAAACTTTGTCCATTACCTCCCTCCTGAGTCTCTCCTCAGAGTCCGCTGGGTCCATGCTTGGCGGGATCATTCTGTCACGGTTGACGATGGCCAACCGTGGGGATGTGAGGAAGGAGGACCCAGGCGCGTGTGGCAGGGGCTTCGGGTGTGGCCAGTCCCCTAGCAGGGCCACACCCACCAGGCCCGAAGGCGCCTGTAAACAAGTGTTCGCAGACACACCTGCATCCATACACACACACACACACACACACACACACACATATATCTACAAGCAGGGAGAACGAGGGACAGCAATACCAAAATACATATATTATATTACAAATCCATAACTGCTCAGGGTCCCCTGACAGAAGGAAACTGGACTCACTGACACTTTGACTTTCTTTGCAGTCTCTCTGTAGCACAGACCTACATTTATAAGAGTTACAAACCCCTCTGTCTGTGTAAAAGCAGTGTTGGACACACTGTGGTACCATACACCACAACTACACACTACTTTTCTCAGCTTATATATACACTAACTTATTGGAAGTTACATGTGTACTTTTTAATGCACAGGTACAATCACACAATCTGAACTTTTCTAATTATTCTAAATCTTCTTAACTATTTAAACATCTTTCAGTATCCTGCTCTGTTTGCACAGCCTGGGTTTGCCACTTATCTGTACTCTAATAACTGTACTGCACTCTGCTTTGGTAACTATTGTCCATGATGTAAACATGTAAAAATTGTGTTTCTGTTCTGTGTCCTGTTCTGTTTGTATATGTGTGTTTTTGCTGCTGATACAACCAAATTTCCCCTTGTGGGACAATTAAAGGATTATTCTATTCTATTCTATTCTATTCTATTCTATTCTATTCTAACAGCTTCAAGCACAGCTTAATAGTGGTCGTAGTAAGCAACTCTCAGTTTCAGCTGTGAAGAGAAGACTTTGAGCTGCAGGTTTGACAGGACGAGCTGCAGTAAGAAGGCCAGATGTCAGAATAAGACAAAGAGGCTCGTCTGGCCCATGAAACACTGCCAAGACTGGAAGAAGGTATTATGGACTGATGGATCAACATTTGAACTCCTCGGTTCATCACACATGATCTTTGCCGTGGAGTAGGTGAAAGGATGGTTCCACAGTTTGTGGCATCAACTTGTCAAACATGGAGGAGGAAGTGTGATGGTGCTGTTTGCTGGATCCAGGCTCGGTGACTGTACAGAGTGAGAGGCTCCCTGAACCAAAACAGCTACCACAGCATTGTGCAGCACCATGCAGGACCCTCTGCTCGGTCAGGGGTTCATCCTACAGCAGGATAATGACCCAAAGTATCAGTCCAAGCTGTGCCAGAACTACCTCAGGAACAAAGAATAAGATGGTGAGCTTGAAAACATGGAGTGTCCAGCACAGCCTCCAGACTTAAACCCCATCGAGCTGGTTTGAACTGGACAGAAGAGTGAAAGCAAAGCAGCCTACAAGCTCCACATTTATGGGAACTTCTGCTACAGATGTGGGAGAATATTTGATTTCTATTGTAGACAGAATGACACGGCTGTGTTTAGCTGTTATATCTGACAAAAGAGGCGACTCTGATGGGTCAGTATATAGAATACATTTGGTCTATAAACTGATTCCATGATTTCTTATTAACTCCAACTGCATATTTGTACTATGCTTTCATTTCAGAGTGCAATGAGACATTAAACTGCATCATTTTTAATGAAAAATTGGAAAAATCGGGGTGTTCAAATGCTTTTGACTGGTAGTGTCCATTTAATGAGTTACAGTGAAGAGAAGTGCCTTTAAATGGGAATATGAATCAAACTTTCACTTTTTACATTAATGAAAAATATAGTAATGATACAGTTAACACTGTAAATCTACAGAGTTTTCAGTTTTACCATTTACAGAAAAATCTGAACTTTGGTAAAAAAAAAACAAAAACAAGACAGGAAATGAACTGGCAGAAAAATACCAGGACATTTCCTGTTTTTTTTACACACACACGCACACACACACACACACACACACACACACACACACACACACACACACACACACACACACACACACACAGAGTAAGTGTGTTTGTGTTCTTGTTGGAGTCTCACTGATTGTTTTCACTTCATCGACTCACCTGCAGAAACAGTCGTCAGTGCAGACAGCAGCAGCACACACACCTGCAACAGGAGGTCAGAGGTCACTAAAGGTCAAAGGTTAGTGACCCGGCTTCATATAGAAAATAAAACAGACTGTCATTGATCTCCAGGGCAGGGATAACTTTGTGTTTTCTGTTTTGTTACACTTCAGTCTCTGATGACTGTAAACCTCTAAATGCTGCACAGTCCATATCAAAGCCGGCACTTCTTTCTTAACAAATGAGCAGTATAAATGATGAGAGTTAATGTTGCAAGGAAACAAAACATCAAAATGATTGAATGAACAACTCCATCATCACCAGTCTACAAAGAAACAGCCCCAGCAGCCACATTACTGGCATCCACCTACAACTGGAATGGCTCACCCATATGAGGAGAAATCGTTTCCTCAGGTCGCCTGGAAGTCAATCTTAGAGCTGAGCAGATATGTGAGAGGTGCAAAACTGCAGATAGAAACCCACCCTGCCCAAGAACTGCATTAGGTCTGTTTTAGAGATGGAGGGGAAATGATCAAGAGCAAATTTGGCCACACGGGGCTGATATTCCCAACCTTACCCAGACAGGTCACTGGCCTTTGCATTTATTGCACTTCTCACAGTGAAGCAAGCCCATGTCAGAGCTGTCAGAGCTCTAATTCACTCTACATGGGCTTCAAGTGTTGCTCTAAATTACAACATCAAGGTAGTCCTGCCACTATATGATTCATTTCTTAGGCCAAAAAGCATAACCGTGTGAGCACAGCACAGATTGTGTGACCAACAGAACAAGTTGAGCCCACTTTGTCCACACAGTCGTCTATATAAGGTAAAAGGAATAAACCAGGATTTGTAAATTTATTTTCCTAAAATCTGTGCATGGCTGAAATGTCTGCTCAGGTTTTTATTTATTTATTATTAGCATGATTAACCTTTATTTAACCAGGAAGATCCTGTAGAGATTAAAAAGCTCTTTTTCAAGGGAGACCTGGCCAAGACAGGCAGCAGCACGTATCTCACAGATGCAACACACAATTAAACACAGACAACAACAACATGCAAAAATACATGAAAACTAAAAGAAAACTAAAAAAATAAAATATGATAAAGTTCAATAAAATTTAATTAAATTTAAAAATTCAGTTAAAATGACGATCAATCTAATTGAAACAGTTGCATGTTATGGACTTGGCCTCAAGGGTTCTTAGTTTACATTTAAAAGTACATAATGTGATGAATTCAGTCATTTTCCAGTCGTTCTGCAGTTTGTTCCAAGCCGAAGGTGCTAAATGGACAAAAGCTCTTTTACCAAATTCAGTTCAGGCAAATGGAACAGAAAGAAACAAGTAACCGACCAGCATGTTTCATTTTCCACCAGCACACAAGGACAAGCCTAACTAAGGCATCTGAGGAGGGGGTCACCGTGATTTTTAGATTTACTGTCAGACCTTTGTTTCATCTTCCCTTGGGGTCTTTCCAGATTTACTTTTGCCTTTTTCATACAACCTTCTTTTAAACTCAGACATAATCAATAAGGTTGGTGGTGACGACCCCCCCGGTCATCCTCCAAGACATCCAGATGACCACACACAGAATGACCAGCTTTATTGTCAAAGACCATGTGTACAGTCATACACAGGAACATGAAACTGCAATGTTCCCACAGTCCTCAGTGTACACTAAAACAATATAAAGATAAAAATCCTGCCTAATTATTCATTTAGTGTGAACGACTACATTAATAGTTGAGCCTAAAAAAGCTTTTATTGTGATAAATATTAACACAGATTAATGCTCATCCTCACAGGACTTCCACCAATAAAGCACTTTTGGTTGATTTTCATACATTTAAATTCCCCAAGCTGTTGGGTGATGGCGCCCTGCTCTGGTGGGGGACACAATCATGTCTTCCAAGCTGAGTTTCCTTGGGAAGAATGAAGATATGACACATTCAGTCGAGTGCAGAGAGTCCATTTCTTGGCTGGATTGTTCTGTCGTAGCTACTCAGGTGGACTGGACTAAAACACCAGACAAGAGTTTATTTACAAGCACACAAAGACTAAGTGTTTAAGCTGAGGGTCTACATTAGTGAAGTGCAGATTAACACAGTTCCTCCTCTTAATCCTCAGGATGTTTCTCAGCAGACTTCCATCTCCAGACGATCTGTGCAACAGGATAAATAACTATTGCAGTCCAGCGCCATGCAGCAAAGGAGCCAGCTCCACTAACTGCTGTTAGCTTAGCTATCCACCAAAGGCTGAAGCCAGACCACCGCCTCATGTAGTGGCAGCAGATCAGAGGATGAGGAACAGGTGAGCTCATTAACTCCTGGTGTGTGGAGCCAAAGGACGGGAAAAGAAGATGTGTCACGCCCTGAAACACAAGGATCAACTCAAACACAAAGCCAGACATGAGAGAGAGATGAAAGTGGTAAGCCAGCGTGAGAGGACTGAGGCAGCATCGTAACAGCAGACACTGGACAGAAAACAAAGTATAACAAAGAGCGAGCCATTTATCATGGCTGATATCAAACAGGAAACAAGGCAAAGCAAACTGGGGAAAAACTAAACTAGGGGTGGGGTGGGGGGTTTTTGCCTGGGGGGATTGCCCCCCACACCCCCTTTGCCGAGCTTAAAAACTGACATCTTGTGCACGTACGGGTACGCGCGCATGCACTCTCATGCACACGCTTTCACTCTTCCGAAAAGGGACACTTCCTGTGGTCCACTGCGCATGCTCTGTCTTCTCCTAGCGGGTGTGCGTTTTAATTAGGTTCATCAGCCGCTGTAGGCATTTTGGCTTTTCATGGTAAATTTATACAAACAGGAATTACTTTGTCTTTTTATCCTGACACTATAGAAAGACTTTTGTTGTCAGACAATCGAGCTGAAACGGCAAATTGTGTGTCTGTGTGTGTTTGTTTTATAAACAGATTCTCTAGGGTTAGTTAAGCGACTACCCAACCTTGTTGCATTGTTTATATCAACTGAGCATTGTTGGCTGTTTTAGACTTTAAGACGCCGTTTATCTCAAGAAATGGTGAATAAGGAGGTGGAGAGAGGCCAAACTTTATCCCTTTCATTAAATATTTGCATCCCCAAAAAACCTTTCACCTAAGAACCGTGCCGTCAGTTCGCATAAATTTTGAGTTAAAATTTAAAATAATTAAAACAAAAATACGCGATGACTTTCCCAGACCTTCTTTGAAACACAGATGTGCAACGCATTATTTAATTTGTGTTTATGAACCCCTGTGTGCGTTTTGGGTTTTTTCAGTGTGAATATATACAAACAGGAGTTACTTTTGCAATAGTGTTTTTTACACACTCTAACCGAAATGGTAGATTTTGCGTGTTTTTAACAACTGTACTTTGGGGGAGGGGGATAGTTAAGTTGAATTTGAGGTCTTCCCAAACAAATAAATAAACAAATCCCACCAGGATTGTGTTGCATTGTAGGTTTTTTTTTTTTTAACAACTGCGCTTTGGGGGTGGGGGAAGAGGCATAAAAGTTTATAAAAGCCAGCAAACTCTATCCTTGAGCCTGATACCCGCACGTTAGTTTGTGTATTCGACCGTTTAAATTTTAAATTTTTAGAGAAAATACGCATTGAATTTTGATGCCATTTTTAAAACATAGATGTGCAATACATTATTTTAATGTTGTTTACCAAACGCTGTGTGCGTTTTGGTTTTCACTGTGAATGAGTTACTTTTGTAAATGCAGGATCACATTTTTTTAATGGTGCTTTTGAAACACTTATCTGAAAGATAAATGCTTTTGGTAGAAGCAGCTTTGCTGGATTTGTTTTTAACTTGGTGAAACATAGTGCGAAACTCTTAATTTAGTATTTTTACTAAAGGGGTCCCCCCAGGCAAAAACCCCCACCCCTCCCCTGACCTCTGACCCCCCCCCCCCCCCCTCACCCCCCCCCCCCCAAAAGGTGTCATATATATTCTTCTCACAGCTCCCTCTCTCTCTCTCTCTCTCTCTCTCTCTGTGTAATTCAAGAACAGTTTCCCGTCTCAAAATCTCTGTTTTCTGCATTATTTATTCGCTTATCACCCACCAGTCTACCGTTGCTTACAGTGCTGTCGGCCGCTGTCTTTTTCTTTTCTTTTTTGTTCACTTAAATGACCTTGGACAAGAAAGACTAATTTCTGCTGTTCAATACTGAAGAAATTTAAACTTTTAAAATTTTGCAGAATATTATTGAATATTTTAAGGTTATCTGCTATAAAAAGCCAGACCAGGAAAATCTCCTTCATGTTTTTCGGTCTTATTCTCAGTTACTTTAACACAATGGCATCTGCTGTGATGATCACAATTCTGATGAAGTCTCACATGTGTATCAGTACTGATTAATGATCAGAATTATAATATTTCTGACTGTCTGAGGCAAAATTGAATCCAATCAGGACTTTGAGATTCGGAATCGAATGGATTATAGAAATCAGTGATGATACGCAGCACCGGTGCAACCATGGCAAAAAGTCTAGAGTCCTGTTCTACATAAACGGACGAGTTAGAAAGACTCCTTAGTCCCAGCAGTGTCTGATTAAACTGATCCTCTGTTGAGGAGACAATGCTGTTTCTCCATCATGGTCACATCTGAAGGTCAAAGGTCAAAGCAGCGCTGCTGAAGGTCAAAGGTTAACTGAACCCTGAGTCTCCTGATGAGATCATGTTCTGTAGATGAGATGTTCACAGTGAGGAACATGACTCTACAGCTGCTGAACCTCTGTCTGCCTCTCTAACATGCTCTTTCTAAGCCAGCCAATTAAAAAGGAGCTCATTTTATCAACAATTCATCAGTTTAAATATTTGCCATGTTTTCTCTCTTCTATTATGAGTTAAATGTGTTCATTTGTTATTTACATATTTCAGCATCCAGTGTTTTGTACAGTTGGATGGATTCAGTCCTGGTCGTCTCTCTGGCTCAGGTCCTGGAGCCGTCGTTGTCTCTGGACAAACCTGGATCTGAGTGATTCATCTGACCTGTGAACTCTGACCCTCGTATGAAGAAGCAGCTGGAGCCACAGCAGCTGGATCCACAGTAACTGGGTCCACAGCAGCTGGAGCCACAGGTTTAATCTGCTAGCTTTCCTGACCCGGCCCACCCAGGAGCTGTGACTCCTCCCAGTCTCAGTGGTCAGGTGGATGCTGTGTAAACAGCACTGCACACTGACATGAACAGGGGAAATGTTTGTATCTGTATCTGCTGAATACACTGAGTGATGGAGCCTCAGAGGTCACACAGGTCAGATCGACAGTCAACCTTTAGGGATCTCCTTACCTGGATCACTGAGCGTGCATCAAGACATTTCTACATGGAAACATGTATGATTTTGGTTCAACACACAGTTGTGTTTATTAAGCAGTGACCATGCTATTGGGTAAGAGAATATCCTGAAGTATCAGTGGGAGGGTTTACAGGTTTATGTTCATCGTCCAGACCTCAGTAACAAATTTAAAGACGAAGTTAGTTTTTCACCTCGTACGCTGAAGTAAACTTACTGACTGATAAAAATACTTTAAAAACACATCAGAGCTCCACAGTGTCGTGATCTGCAGCAACAGATTATATGGAGAGAGGAGGAGCCAAATGTAGACAACTGAGGCGAGAGTGAGGTTAAACAGAAAGACAGTCATTTATTTAGGCTGGAATGGTAACATACATAAAATGTGAAACCGAGACTGGACTCACGGACTAAACTGGGGAAAATAAAGCAAAAACACAAGGAAAACTGGAACATGACATGAGAGACACAGAGGAAAACAGACACAATATAAGCACACATGGTAATTAGGGAGACCTGATGACACAAAGGAAGCAAAACTACAAAAACTGAACACAGGATGTGACACTGTCAAAGTAAAACAGGAAACACTAATTCACACAACATGACGCAGGAGACGAGAGGGAAGACCTAGAAGAAGACAACGGGAAGAGACGCACATGATGGACTGGAGAGAATGTACAGGAGGCACAGCGATAAACTCAAAGCTAACTAATCCATACTGACAGTAAACTTTAGAACTTTTCTCCAACACAGCAAAAGAGGAACCAAGATACAGAAATACTGCAGATGCTGGTACCCTGACACACAGTCTGCAGCTCAGAAGGCATGCTCAGTGGTGACATCAGCAGTGACATCATCACCATCTTCAGCCAGTCCCTGACGTCCTCCATCACGCTGGCTCATCTCCATGGAGACGGCTGGTTTGTTCGGTGTCTTCCTGCTCCAAGAGATGGACAGCAGCAGATCAGTGGAGATGCAGTACGGACAGAAGATCACTAGATGGCAGAAGAGCCTCAGCACAGACTCAGAGGGAGGAGGAGCTGAAAGAGGAGGACACAGAGGAGGAGTCAGGAGGTCTTTATTACTCAAATTACATCATGAAGTACTTTGAATCCTGCATACTGTAGACATAGAGCTGCCTGTTATAACCTCACAGAGCCTTGGGCATCTTGCTGTAAGTAAATTTGCACTGAAGGTCAGCCTTGCATCTACAGCTCTGACCTTTGACCCTCAGGTGTACATGTTTGTGGGTCAGATCTGAACCAAACCTGTGGGTGTTGCAGGCCAAGGTTACATTGTTAGAACTGTGGATTTATGGTCTTTTGTAGTTCCTCATGTGGAAGACAGGTTTTTTCTTAGTGTTCAAGGCCCTTTGAGTGAGTGTGGACACACCAAGAGACTGAATTCCCCTCAGAGTTTCATAAACTTTGAAAAATGTGTTACAATAAAAAAAGAATTAGAAAACTCCTACAGTCAGAAATAAATGTTAAAAAGCTGTTCAAAGATAAAACAGCAGCTCATAAGGCAAACAGGAAAAACTGAACAGAAGCTGAAACTTTATTTATCAGCTGTAATCAGTCAGTCAGATAAAGGAGAGAAGAAGAAGAAGAGGCTGACCGAGGATTGTTAGACATGATGATGGAGCAGTGACCACAGAGCACCTACATCATCTCAGAGTTCCTGTTACCTTCAACTCACCTGCAGGAACAGCCAGAGCAGACAGCAGCAGCACACACACACCTGCAACAGGACAGAGGTCACTAAAGGTCACCAAAGGTCAGAGGTCATGATGAGGACAGACAGGTGTAGGAACATCAGCTCACCTGCAGCAGTCAGCAGAAACAGGCCTGAAACTGAAGAACACACTGATCAGAGATCAAATGGTCACATGACCAAAGAGAAGCATTCAGACTGCAGTGATTGGTTACTGTTCCCACACATCAATAACCCACAGCGCCCTCCAGTGGTGGAAACACAGATAATACATGAAACATGAAGGAGACTCACAGCAGAGGCAGACGCTCCGTCTCAGACAGCCGTCACCTCCACAGCTCCACAGGTCTGCTCCCCCACCTCCTACATCACACAGAGAAACATCAGCACAGGAGGAAACAACTCACTGAACATCATTAAACATTAGCAAACATCATCACTTGGACAGGATCTTCAGTATTTCTGAGCTCAGACAGAAAAGTGTCATGAAATCCTTCATTTGAATCTGCTGCTCTGTGACTGGACAGATGAAGATGTGACTCCAGCTGAACCATCATCTATGTGAAACCAGATAAATGTCAACTACAGCTGACCACGACCATTAGAAACACCTTCACCTCCAGAATGAGTGACGCTTAATGGAGGGTGGAGCTTAGCTGGCAGCTCTGAACATGTTCTCGGTTAGAAACAGGAAGTAGGCCATCAAATCACCAAGAGTAAAGTCTGACTGTCACCCTCAGAGAGCTTCAGGTGAATGAGTTTACCTGGTTAGTCCAGGTGAGACATACCTCTCTGTTTCCTCCACAGAACCACACCTCCCACCAGGACCAGGACTACAGGGAGGACCAGGAGATAAAGAGGAAGGGAGGAGGAAGAGTGTGGAGAGGAAGAGGAGGGAGGGAAAGTAGTGAGAAGAAGAGGAGAGGTTGTGGTGGGAGGAGGATCTGCAGGAGAGAGATCTGCAGGAGAGATGATGAAGATGGTTCGGTCAGTTCATTATCAGGTCACCAGGCTGGTTTGTATCTATAAACAGGAAGTGATGTCAGTGTCCTGACCTCTGACCCTCAGTCTGCTCTGAGGAGAAGGTGGATGAATATCAGTATAACACGAGTAGAGACCTTCATCAGACCGCTGGACTTTAGAGAGATTCCACTTTCCTTCAGGTCCAGATCCAAGTGTAACATTATCTCTGATGAAGTAAGATTTTCGTCTTTCTCCCTCTTTGGGTGTACAGTACAAAGTGGCATCACTTCCTGTCATGACAGGAAGTGCAGGAATCTCCAGGATCACACCTTTGTCTGTCCAGCAGAGACACAAACAGAGTGACACAGAGACAGACAGAAACAGAGACACAGCTGGAACATCTGTCTGTACCTGAGACACTGATGGAGACTTCATCACTCTGCTTTCCAGATGAGTTTACACACAGGAAATTTCCACCAGTGGAGAGAGAACAGAAGGAGCTGTTAAGCTTACTAAACTCTGAACCAGCTGCTCCACAGTCCTCAACGAGTCCTCCTCTGGTCCTCTTCACTGTCCATCCATCAGCTGTCTGTCCATCATCAACACAACTCAGATACACAGAAGAAGATCCACTGAAGAACTGCTGAAGGTTTGGACTGACAGACAGAGACACTGGAGGACACACACACACACACACACACACACAGAGTAAATGTATTTGTGTTCTTGTTGGAGTCTCACTGATTGTTTTCACTTCATCAACTCACCTGCAGAAACAGTCGGTGCAGACAACAGCAGCACACACACACCTGCAACAGGAGGTCAGAGGTCACTAAAGGTCAGAGGTCACAAACAGGCAGACCACAGTCTGGACCCAGACCCTGTCAGATCCAAACCAACAACCAAATCAGATTTTCCAATCTGCAGTCAGCTGATGTGACTAACGTCCAACATCACCAGGCTTTATGTCAGAAAGGACATAAACCACGTTGTTTCATCAGATGATCAGACAGAGTTCCCACATGAAGAACAGCATTTTGGGTTTGGTTCAAATTGTGCTCATAAATATTTTGCACTTGTAAATCAGACTGCCTAGTAGTGAACTGGGTTTTGTAACCTTGTTAACGAAAATATCTGAAAACTCTGTTTGTGCATCCATAGATGAGAATGTGTGTGTGTGAAAAATCTGTACACAAGTTACAATGTTTAAGTTGAGGCATTTTTACAGATACAAAGCACAAAAACTACGTGTAAAACTGCACTCAAGTTCCCGCGCTCCTTTTTCTTCCTTTCAGCTCATTGGTCAATGTCATGTCAATCACAAATTTAACAATCAGAGAACAGATGGGTTTCTATATTTGTGTGTATGACACACACACACACAGTTACCAAGACTACGTGAAGTACCCTTAAGAAGATCTACTAGATGATGTGAGTGCAGGACCACACCTACTGCAACCAGCTCATCTGCACCACGGCAGGAGAGATCAGTGAGAGGCTACAAGCAGCAGTGGCCTCCATGCAGAAGGAGACTAGAGGCCAAGGTCACAGTATCACGGAGGGAGGTTGAAGTGGTCTTGAGCAGCAGTTCTCCAGGGTTTATGATCAGCATTCAAGTTTTTTCTTTGGAGTCAGCAGGAAGTCACATGTAGTTAGTAGGATTAGCATAGGTTAGGTTTAATGTATGTGTTGTAGGTTGGCATTTAAAAAGCTAGAATGCTTCTGTTTGCTCTCTAGGTAACCCACGCATATGAGTACGTGCACGACCTCGATAAGGGGAACAACCTTGAGAAGAACAGATTCTAGCGACAACATCCTGGGAGGGCTGCACTCCCATCATATAACCACACATTGCATAACCATGCTTTGTAACCATATATAGTAATTTCTCTTAGGTAATACAGCAACAAGCTTTATAAATATTAATGTGTGTAAACAATAAAAACGATCAGCGGGGAAAGCAAGTTGAAGTGGGTTGGAGACAACTGCTTCCCTATCGTGAGTGAAAACCTGAGCCCTGTGTGAGCTCGTTCCTGAGTGAGCTTCTGTTTAACCAGCAGTATCAGGGGTAAAAGTCAGCACTGAAAATCCACCCACGCACAGACCTCTACCTACCCCCAACACTCCTACAGATGGTTTTAAAGGTGAGTGAAAAGTAGCAGCAGTAATACAGAGATGCTATTTCCTGAGGAGTTTGTACTTTGTCACGTATTTACATTAATATTCCTATTTTTTCTTAAAGGAAATCACCTCCAGGAAGGCTGTAGTCTTGTCTGTGAAACATTTGTTCTAAAGACCAATCACATACATAACAGTGGTATAGTCAGGCTACCACACTGAATGTAGTCAAAGGGATGTTTTTTAATGAAACTAGTTTATGGTTTAATCACCAGGTGTTGTGTTTTACACCTTTTCATGTACACAGTGTCCTAGACCACTGAAATCAGTGTTTTAAATGCTTTTCCTGCTTGTTTAACTATAATTATTAGTGTGTAGTCACTCTGGTGTACTGGAGAATTATTAATGTGTATAAAAGTCCTATGTTTTCATTTAAATTCATGACCTGATGGTATTGTTTTTGTAAACTGTTCTTAAACGACGGTAAACATTAAGTAGACTGAACTCAATTTTCATCAGTTTGTTATTAGATTTCAGGTTAGGTAAGTTACCAGTACTTTATTCAAAGAGCTGATCAACTCAGTTTATTTGAGTTGTCTTAAATTAGAAAAACTAAGTAAGCTGGAAATTTAGACTATATGGTTTGAAAATGCCACGTCACTACCGTCCTCCTCCTCTCACAGATCAGTCCGTGTGTTCATGGTGCCGCCATGTTTTTCTGGAATATGTTGAGCAAACCTGGAGAAGATTCAGCTCAAGAGATTATTGTTGTCACTGCTGTGGATCTTTACCAGATACACTGACTCAGTGAGTAAATGTTTACTCTTATTCAAACTGTTTTTGTGCCTTCTCTCAGTTTAGCTCCAGGTTTATGAACTTGCTAGCTAGCTAGTGTTAGCCTAGCGTTGCTGCTGCCTCTGGGCTCATGTTACTTAAAAATTAATCCACAGCTTTAAAAACATATAAAATCTCTTAGTGAAGTTTTCTGTTGATTGTTTGAAACAGAAACGTGAGCAGATACCAGATAAGAGCCCAGCTGTTAGAGGCGGGGCTTGTTTTCAGCCCACTTTTATAACATATGAACTGCATCTTCTTAACCTCTGTATTTATTTTAATTCTTTGTGGCAGCTTTTCACATTACATCAAACTCTTACACGTCTAGAAAAGGAGCTGTTGGACAGAAAGACATCAGCTGAGTGGGAAGTATGTTGGTTACAGTTTACTTCCCACAATATATTAGTAACTGCCACATTTATATTAATCTGAACTTTAATCATACTTTAGATCAAACTGTTTTACTTGCTGTTTCCTTTATGCTTTGGTTTCCTGTCTTCTGTTATTAGACCTGAGATGTGACTGCTCTGTGCTGTTGCTGATGACTCCAGTTATTCCTACAAGACATGCTGTGTAAGTAAATACAAACAACGACAGTTTGGTCTGCATTTATTCAAAGATCACAGGCTTAGTTTAGAGGGTCCACACTGTCTGCACTGTATATAGTGAAGTCTGCAAGTTTTTGAACAGTGAAATTAGTTTTGTGCCCAAATTATTCTGCAGATCATCAGAATAAGTTATTGGCCATGTTTGCAGAGCCCTTTTTAAAATTATGCTTTCATGACATTCATGACATTATTGTGTGTCGGGTGGTGGTCAGAGCTATCAGTGAATGTCACCTCTCTGGTGGGGGTGGAGCCTGAGATTGAGTCTAAACTGAGGTCTGTTCCATAGCAAATGCAGAAAAACATGTTTTAAGGACTCATCTCTGCTGGTGTCCTGCAAGCAAACAATCAGATTCTTTAGAACAACAACTTATTTGCTTGCAGGACACCAGCAGAGATGAGTCCTCCATCACAGATGGTTGGTCAGTGACCTGCAGGTGAAGGTCATTGCATCTCCAGCCCACATCCACTGCCACTGTACTGAAGGGAAGTTAAAGACTTTCTGCTGCACTTACATTTGGATCAGCTCGATCCATGACAGTCATTCAGGCAGTGATGCCTGGACTGGAAACAAGCATCCTTAAAATATTACAACACACCAGCTCCTGTGTTTGAATGTAAAACAAATGTGTTGTTTGATCTGGAGACTGAACAATAAATACATTTTATTTTGATTATAGAAGTAATGTAACTACAAACTAACTTAATAAACTAATAATAATAAACTAATAATAAGAATAATTAAACTGAGACGTTGTTTCATTGTAAGGTTATAACAATGATGACAGTATAACTGTTGTTGTTCAGCACAACAGTGTCCAGGATGTTGGCTGTTGTTTTACATTTCAAAATAAAAGTTGGGCTGATTTAAACACCATTACAAGAAGTGTTGTTAATTATTCTTTTTAAATCACATTTGCATACAGTGTTATATTAATATAAGTTACTACAAGTTGTTCTTTAATGTAGCAGAACTTGACATGTTTGTCAGTGGGTGAACAATCAGTGTTACACAGTCATCAAGTTATTCTTAGAACTGTGCACTTAATGAATAAGTTGTCCTAATATAGTCATCTTAAGCTTTACTCTGTTTTTCTGAGGCAACAAGTTTATTATTATTTTTTAGTTCTGGGAGCTAATTAGATTTCACAGTGTGGATTTAGTGTCTGTGTCTGTCCTGCATCACAGTTTCCCACATTCCCGGCTGTGTGTAGCAGAGCTTCCATTCAGTTTAATGCTGATGAATAAATGAGCAGCAGCTCTGAGTTTGACTCACCGAGGAGCAGAGAGACACACGGAGTCTTCATCGTGTCTGGATGACGAGTGAACATCAGTCTGAGCAGCAGCGAGACGCCTTCAGCTTCATCACTTCCCCTTTAACAAGTTTAACACATGAAGTGTTTCACTGGCTGAACTCCACCACACTGTGTGGTTGGTGAGGGCGGGGCTTACTTTACTGCGCCGCAGCCTGTAGTTATCATGTGCCAAGCTAGAGTTCATCATACTACCCTAACATCTGTCCCACCTGCTGCTACAGGTGCTAATAGCATTTCTATCTATACATCCATCGATTTATCCAATTCAGGGCTGCACAAGCAGCTGCAGCCTGTACAAGCAGATCTGTAGAGGTTGGCGGTCACCTTCACAAGCTTCACTCTTGCTATTTCTTTGCAGAAATTTGCCTCCACATTTCCAGTGATGTGATTGGTTGAAGAAGACTTTAACATTATTAACTTGCTAACAGTGAAAAATTATAGCAGCAGTGAACTCTCAGTTTGTCTCATTTCTGTTTGTGGTCAGCAGCATGAGCTTCATCCAGGTTCTGCTCATATTTCATAGATAGATAAATATTTGTTTACATAATTTATGAAATACATCCATATTTGTCTTCATCCATTAAATGCTAAAAGACAAGAGGAAAAGCTGTAACATTGCAAGCTCAGCAATTCTAATGTCATTTTGTTTTGAAATGTTGGATATCAAGAGACATAGAAACATCTAATAAGCTCTGTAAAGAAGAAAAGGAGGAAGCACCACAACATAAATAGACACAGGTCACTGAGAAAGGAAACAACACAGAGGTGAGTGATGATGTTAGTGACTCATTTTGTTCACTTCTACATTCTCATATATCATTTCTGTTTCTGTGATGAGCTCTGAAACCTGATTGAAACTCTTCAAATAAGCCATTCCTCTGCAGATGATCTGTTAGCTGTTTGACAACTACTCTTTCAAGGATGTTTGATATGAAAGGAAGGTTGGAGATTGGCCTATAATTAGCTAAGACAGCTGGGTCTAGAGATGCTGTTTAAGTAAAGGTTTAACTACAGCCAGCTTGAAGGCCTGTGGTACATAGCCGATTATTAGAGATAGATTGATCATATTTAAGATTGAAGAATTAATTAATGGCAGGACTTCTTTGAGCAGTTTTGTAGGAATGGGGTCCAAAAGACACGTTGATGGTTTGGAGGAAGTAATTATTGAAGTTAACTCAGAAAGATCAATTGGAGAAAAACAGTCTAAGTTAACATTGATGGTACTGAAAGTAGCTGTAGATCAGGGGTGCCCAAACTTTTTTCACTGAGGGCCACATACATAAAAATATAGGAGGGGCCACTTACTAGAAATTAGGTATATAACCTTAACTTTAGTGTATTAAAATTAGAAAAATCACTTAAAAGTGGTTAAATATGTTATATTGTTAAATATAATTAAAGACAAAACTGCCTTCATCACAGCTTTCCATAAATGGATCTTTATTGATTTATTCAGAAAAAGCTTTGGTAGCTCATTCTCAGCCTCAGATTTCTTCTTGGACACAAGATTTACAGCACAGAGAAAAACAATAAAGATGGGACGGGTACATTTCAAGCTTGTTATTTAAGTTATTAGGCTTAGCAACACACCTATTAACGTTCGTTTGAAACGATTATCAACATTAACAGACTGAACTGGACTTAATAACAGGAGTGCATAATTTTATTAAATTATTATGTAAATCGGGCCATCCAGCTGCGGTGCTGATCGCCATTCGTGCCAAAAATCCGGACAAATATCACTTGATCAAGGAGCAGATCTGCATCAGATGAGATCAGCTGACTTTGCGTGTGTGTGCGCTGTGCACAGCGGTGTGTACTCTCTGTGTTAACAAGAAAAATGCAGATAAGAAAGCGGTGCGCAAAAGCAGGGTAGTGACAGAATCGATGCGCATTATTGATATTTGAAGCATGTGTACCTGCACATTAACACACGGGTACTGTGGAATATATTTTTACTCACCTAAAGTGCTCGTGCTCTCGTCCACTCCTCCACAAACAGGTTTCACGAAATTGCATTGTGTTAGTTTAAAGCAAAAATCTTTAGTTCATCTAATTTTAAAAAACTACTTAAGGTTAACAAGAGATATTTAAGACTACCTAAATCAAATTATGTTGTATGAACATAAATGATATATTTACAGGTTAGATAGTTTAGATTAGTTACTTCAACACATTTCTTATTTGTGGCAGTAACATGTTAAATTTAAGTTAGATTAATTCAAATATTATATTTTCAGCCACCTTGTGCTTTAATAATTAGTTTTACATAAATCTATTTTGTCAACAGGTTCCACACAAATGAATTAAGTACATCCAACTTATTTTTTTTTAATTTCTTTTATTGCCAACACATTCAGTGAGCATTTGTGTAAACCCAGTCCAAAATAAAACACAACAGCTCATTAGGGTTAGTAATTAACAGTATGTAGACAGATGCAACATTAAGACTTTAAATTAAATGTCTGTATCTGCCAGAAATAGAAGAAAAAAAACAATGAAGACCACATAACACGTTGATAAGGTGACACTTGAGTTATGCACATGTGATGCTAGTAAGGTCTGTGGAGTGTTTTTTCCTTTAGTGTCTAAAATGAATAGCAAAGTTGCTATCTGCAACGGTTGCTTAGGGTCAGTCCAGTAACAAAACGCCAATGAAGTGCTTTCCTTTAACAATGCAAAGTGAAGTGTCCACCTCAACAGCCACCCCCCCCCCCCCCCACCCTCCCCAAGAGTAAAATCTCTCAAATTGTAGTAGTTTACAAACTTTTCAAAATTTCTCCTAAATGTAATTTTTCCTTTTATCTGTCATTTTCAACAATTTACCGTTTTATTTCCATTCAGCCTCCGAAAAACTTCTGTCCATCTAACAGAACATTCAACATCCAAATTAAGGGTTGGCTTATTCATTCAGTTTATTCTTGAGTATCTGTACCTCGGTCAAGAGTCTGCTGACATCCAGATGAAGGAAGAGCTTCTGAAGTACTTCAAAGAAAGCTTTCAGTCTCAAGGTTAACTGAGATTCAGTGCATATATCCCACCCATTAAGAGTGCACATGCAGAGGCCATGTCTTCCAGGTCATGCAGAACACCCTAGATGGTTATATCCACATCGGCTGGAGGAGTGCTGACATCAGCTTTTTCGATGGTAAAGATAGCAAGGGTAATTTGTTCCAGCTCCCTCTGAACAGCTGTAGCTGTAGCTTACACACAAAACCATAGAAAAATGGCATCCAGTTTTTTTTTAAAAAAAGAGAGCCAAAGCTACCCTTTAATGAAGTAAACACAATATTAGAAACATGCACCCCAGTGCGCCACTATTTTAGACTACAGATTCACAATAAATATTAATAGTTTGGGTATACAAGAAGATTCCCCAAAACATTTAAACAGGTTCCATGCAAATTACAACAACAACAACACTACAACATGCAACAACATTAGTTATTCAAAATTTGGTTTAATACAGATAAAAAACTAAACTAAACTTACCAACCAATTATTCTTTGAAGAGGATGCTTGGGTCTTCATTCAGGTAAAAAGGTAGTGCCCTGAGGACACACTCCCTCCCCTTTTCAACAGTTTGCTTCTGTAGAGAGTGGCAGAGATACAGGAAGAGAAAACAGAAATACTTTAGGATGACACACACTCATATTATACGCAAAATGAATGACATATCCACTGCACAGATAGACATGTACACAAGACCAACTAATCATCACATGGGCATGAATAGTTAACCTGTTGGGCAGGGTCTCCACCACATTATATATGTCCATAATGGAGGTATAGACAAACTAATACATCATCTTTTTTCATTCAAAAACTGATCTTTAAAATAAAAACATTCACTTCTGGTTTAACCCGAAATTGAGAGATAAGATTTTACTTATGTTTAGATAATTTTAATTTTCCAAAGTTTTGAGTACCAAACTTTGTCTTGCTTAATATAAATGTAAGTACACTGTGCAGCTACCATACACTAGCTGTTTAAATTTGAAAGTGATCTTATTAGCCATAATATTTTGCTACCAACAGAATAACTCACCTGTGTGGCTGGGGCCAAAGTTTGTCTAATTTTCTTCACTGCAGCGCCTCCTTTTTTCTTGAAGACTTTTATGAGCTGGTCATTGGTGTATTGGTCAAGTTGTGCAAAAAGCCTTGGAACAAGTGGAGCAGTAGTAATCCTCACAAATTCTGCTTCCACCTGAAAAAATGTAAAAAAAAAACACAACATACTGTACTGTAAATATACATACTATATGTACACATATACATACTTTATAACTAAAACTAATGTAGAAAGACCTCATTAAAGCTATAATTTTAACACAAACATTTACACAAAATGCTAATGGAGCCATTACAGCTTTTATTGTTATTTATCAAGTTCCAAAAAATATTGATCACAGCTGATCTGAAAAGAATTTCATACCTCAGGCCCTTGAACTGCAACCTTTACAATGGTTCAGATCTGGAGAAGAAATAACAGGGGCATGGGATGCGTCACTAGAGAAAACTTAACTTATAAAACAGTTTTGTTTTTAAAAGTATAACAGTTCACATACCACATACAAGCTCAGCAGTACCACATACACCACATCAGTATAGGGGGGGCAGGTAAAGGCAGGATCTGAAATTTATAAAGTAAAACAAGAAATTCCTTACTTAATTTCAAGAAGCAAATTATTGATTGAACTACAACTAAATAAAATACTACTCATAAGAAAAGCAAGAGATTAACACTGCCATGTGCTAACTTTCTATAGAAGCAATTATCACCAGGTCTGTCAGCCTCCATTGTCTGTCCACTCATATGTTGTGAATAATTTTATTTAAAAAAATAAGTGTGTGGTTTAACAAACTGTAATTTATAACTATGTTGATATGTATACCTCCGCTAGGAAACATGCTGTATTTACAGACGATTTTTACATAATACAGATTACTAATAGAGCATAACAATGGTGTCCCAGTGGCTTTCGCCCTCGACTTTTTGGATTTTAAATGTCACTTTATGCTATCCTTGCTGTCCTATTCGATATTTATGACTCTTGGATTACAGTAAAGGAATCCCAAGAAAGCAAATGAAAAAATAACCCCTTGAAAAAATAACCCCATGAACCCCGGTAGCTAATCCCTTAATAAAACAAAAAACAATAAAAATGTTTCTTACGCAGTCCACAAAATAAGCATGTTAAGCATGTCCAGGACCCAGTAAAACTAATGTAGAACAAGCGCACGCAAACGATATAATGTCTTGTAAGACAAACGCAAAATATAACCATGCTCGACATGTAGATACTACACAACATAGTCAAAGAAAAAAGTGGTCTTACCTCTCAAAGAAACAGCAGCTTGGCGCCAAAACAACGTTTTTAAGTTAAATTTGAAGTCTTGCGCATGAGCAGGCCCAAGCCGTGAAACCTTGTTGTTCTTCGCGGTTTCATTACAACTGTTTTTGCATTACTGCCACCTAGTGGATATACAAAGTATATAGATCCTAATTGACTTAACTTAGATGTTATGCCATCAAGTAACACATTAGTATTATGTACAGTGAATAATAGACACAATTACATAGACCTGATTAGAAAAACATATGTTAACTTAACAAAAACATATATTTTAAGTAAAATGAAAATAAATAATTAATATACACTGAACAATCCACCTCATTCATTTTTTTGAGTGTAGCGAGCTCAAAGTTAGCGCGATGATTTGATCTTGGATGTGTCATTTGATCTTGGATGTAGTAAGCGAGGTACGAAGAACGGACCCCAGTGCTTGCCTTGTGACGTTGTCAAGTGGTTTTCGAAGTGTGTGGCCTATATGATGCTTATCAGCCGCATTAAACCAAAATGCAAATGGCCTAGTACTTATATAGTGTTTTACCATGAACACTAAAAGGACTTTATGCTGTCGTTAGGTTCATGTGTGTCAGCTGTGCTCCCATGTGTGGCCACTTCCCCTGATCATCCCTCATGTGTATTTAGTCTCTGTGTTTCATGCAGTCTGTGTCGTGTCGTCTGTGTTCCCACCATCCGTGTTTCCATGCTTAGTCTTTTGTATCCTCAGCCATAGCCTTACCATAGTTTGTTCCCAGTTTAGGTTTCTGTTTAGTTACTGCTCTTGTGCTGCCCTCATTCTTGTTTGTTTCTTTTGTGATCATCAGCCACAATAAAAGGCTCGCTTTTGTTTAAGGTCACTCCCGCATCCTCACTTGTGTTCGCACCTGGGTCCACCACACACATATCCGCACGGTCTGTCTCCACAAACCGTGATACTGAATTATTTGGCTATGATGTGCTCATTTCAGCTTTTGCATAGTATTTTCACAAAAAAACCCAAACAGAAATTCACTTTTTATTGAGAGAGTGTAATGTAATGTATTTAAAACTCAATAATTTTCCGATATGAAATGAACAAGTATTCTAAAAAAACAAATTAAACAAAAGAACAGGGGACTCAATTAAAATAGATCGTGTTCACATCCAGATAAATGCCACGCTGCATACGTCCTTTATTCTGAAATTCACTCGAGCACTCTCACACTTCCTGTTTTAGCTCAGTCTCACTCCCTCTCTAGCAAGTGCACATTCACACTACTTCTCAATTTTTTGTTTTGTTTTGTTTTTTCAGTATAACTGACAAAAATCTCTCAGCAAATGCAGCCCAGAGCTTTTCCCACCGTTTCCAGCTCCCCCACTGAGCCAACAACCCAGCAAAAAAGAAGACACTCAGCTCACACATACACACATGTGCTTCTTTTATAAGGAGAGGGGAAAAGTACAGTGAGCTCTCTCACTCCCACACACACAATTACACACATATGATTTCACAATCCTTTTCAGTCTGACCCACAAATCTCAGAAAAAACATAGAAAAACACCATATTTCTCCTGTATTGGCTTCCCTTCATTGGCGCTGTATACTTAAAATTGAGTTATGAGTCAGACAATAGGGAAGTGGAAGCAGCATCCATCACCTCCACCTTTAATTCTGTAACATGTTACAGTGTATCACACTGAGGAGATGATAAAGTTAACATGGGTGAATGGGTTGCACATATTCCATATTAATATTAAACAGAATATTTGTGTTTTACCTGGACCTGTGGTGTCTGGTGCTGTGTCCTGGAGCAGACTGACATCGTCCCCTGCTTCAGTAAAACTCTCACATCATCTGAGGCTGAATAAATGTCAGCCACTCACATTCAGTCTGTTTGGTCCACCTGAGACAGCAGTGAGGAGGTCACATGATCAGGTTTTGTTCCTGCAGGGGCGGAGCCAGCATAGACTGCCTGCTCTGGGTCAAAGGTCCAAAATAGCTTGTAAATAAAACAGGAAAACTGTAAACAGGGTGAAGAGCTGCTGGTTACACAGCAGAGGACAGGATGGAGGATAAACCTGAGTGTGTGTCTCCGGTTTATCCTCCAGATGTCTGTCTGTACACTTTATGTTGTGCCTGTCAGTTTCACAGACAGAGGTGGTGGAGGTGCCAAAGTGGCAGAAGTCTGTCCTGCTGCCCTTTAAGACCAAAGCTGACCTTCCTCGAGATGTCACAGTGGAGTGGAGAGACTCCAATAACATGAAGGTCCACGTGTATGAGAGTGGAAACAATCAGCCAGGTAAACAGGACCAGGATTACAGAGGTCGCACAGAGATGGATGAAGATCCCCTGAGAACTAAAGACCTCAGTCTGACCCTGAAAGACCTCCATCCTACTGACAGTGGAGTCTACACCTGCAACATCTACAACACATACAGAGCCATCCTGCTACAGAAATCAGTGATACTCAGTGTCAGAGGTGAGTGTAACAGCTGTTTGTCCACAGTGACTGAAAACACGAGTGAAGAGCTGCTGGTTAAATAGCAGAGTCTGTCTGTGTTCATGCTCTGGTTTCTTCTCAGTCAACAAAGTAGAGGCAGTGGAGGTGCCAGAGGGGGAGGGGTCTGTCCTGCTGCCCTTTAAATCCACAGCTGACCTTCTTCAGGCTGTCACAGTGGAGTTGACACACAACTCCACTGTGACAGCAACATGAAGGTCCACGTGTATGAGAGTGGAAAACATCAGCTAGGTAAACAGCACCAGGGTTACATAGAGGTTACACAGAGATGAAGAAAGAGCCACTGAGAACTAAAGACCTCAGTCTGGCCCTGAAATATCCCCACCTCTCTGACAGTGGAGTCTACACCTGCACCATCTACAACAAGCATGGACACATGCTGCTACAGAAATCAGTGACTCTCAGTGTCAGAGGTGAGTTAAGAAGTCACAGGTCTCAGTGCGTATTTGCTAAATTATGCAATCAGACTAATAAATCCTGTATGAAATATAACTGTCATATAAAGACTGAACTCCACCAACAGAAGCTCCATCCCTGCGCTCTTCTGGACAGAGATCTGCGATGTTGGGATCTGTTGGAGCCACTCGCCTAGCTTGGGAGTCACTGCACCTAGTGGTCCGATTCACTGTCACCTTCACCCTCCACATCTTCTTGAGCTCTTCTCTGAGCCCTTGGTATTTCTCCAGCTTCTCGTGTTCCTTCTTCCTGATGTTGCTGTCATTCGGAACCGCTACATCGATCACTACAGCCGTCTTCTTCTGTTTGTCTACCACCACTATGTCCGGTTGGTTAGCCACCACCATTTTGTCCGTCTGTATCTGGAAGTCCCACAGGATCTTAGCTCGGTCATTCTCCATCACCCTTGGGGGCATCTCCCATTTTGACCTCGGGACTTCCAGGTTATACTCGGCACAGATGTTCCTGTACACTATGACGGCCACTTGGTTATGGCGTTCCATGTATGCCTTGCCTGCTAGCATTGGAGGGTGACTCGTCAGATGTTCCACTCAGGATTCTGTTATTTCCACTATTCAAACTAAACCACAGCTGAGAGGAAAGAGTCTTGCACATGGGCGCCTTGTTTGTGTGTCTGACGTGGAAATACGTTGATGAGCTCTGAGACTCGCTCCTATTTCCTCCTCTGCAGAAACCTTGGTGGGAGCCATGGCAGACATGCTGGCACCTCTCAGGAGGAGGAGGGCACCAAAATCTGAGGTCAAAGGGGAGCTGAGGTATGTTTGCAGGGTCACAGAGGTGAGTGTGTTTACCTATGAGGTCACCATGGTAACTGCAGCTGGTCCACTTTAAATGAGCTCAGTGAGTGAGGATGTTTAGGGTCACATGATCAGAAAAACTCACCTGCCCGTGCAGGTATGAATGTATGAACCTGGTTTAATTCTTGGCTCTGATCCTCATCCTAGTCCCAGCTGATCGATCACAGATCAGAGAACCGATCAGTCTGTTTGTAGGATATTGATCAGCTGTCACAGCTGGGATAGACTCCAGCATCAAACCCACCGACCCATGTGAGTGTCTGACTCTCCTCTGTGTCCTCAGGAACAGGAGCCAAGAACAGGAACGTCTGACTGCTGAAGAAACAGTCTAAGGAGGAGGAGGAGCTGGTGATGAAGAGCAGTCTGTGTGTATATACAGGATAAAGTATTTAGTGTGTATTAAGATGAAGATGCAGCTTTGCTTTGGCCAGATGTTCTGCAGCTGTTTGTCTAACATTAGAAGTTTATAATGATGATGACCCCGAGCGTGTTTCTGCTGTTCTGATTGGTCTCCACGGGGTGTCCTGTCACATGTTAGCTTCATGTGGGTCAAAGGTCAAAGTTGCTGACTGTCAGGAAGCATCAGAGAAGATCAGACAAACAGATGAAACACCCCCTCTGGCCTCAGAGCTCCAATCAGAGCAGGAAGGACCTGTGATGGAGGCCCTGAGGCCACACCCACACTTCCTGTCAGTCCCTCTGATTGACAGCTGCCTTCATCAGTATCAGTGGTGGTCAGAGGGCCCGGTGGCGCCAGTGTCCGGCAGCCTTGCCTCTGTCAGTGCGCCCCAGGGTGGCTGTGGCTACAATGTAGCTTGCCATCAGTGTGTAAATGTGTGGATGACTGTTTGTGTAAAGCGCTTAGGGGTCATTAGGGACTAGAAAAGCGCTATATAAATACAGGCCATTTACCATTTATATATCTGCACTGCGACCACACCCACACTTCCTGTCAGTCTCTCTGATTGACAGCTGCCTCCATCAGTATCATACATATCCATATAATCACCCTGACGCTATGATGTTGTGATGTTGGTGCTGTATGAACCACATTAAATGTTTTTAGTTATTAACATGACGTCTCGTGTCTCTCTGTCACATTTACAGTATTTAATCCTTTTCTCACACAGTTCTTCTTCAGTTTTCAGATTTGTGTTGTGGGTTTGTTGTTACAGGTTACACAGCAGCTTCTGTTGTTAAAATCATCTGAACAGACTTCAGTGGAGAAACACCACCCTGCAGTAAAGTGGAGTCACCATTCTTCAGTCTGTGCAGACTACGTCAGAATAGAATAAAGTAGATTTTAGTGTGACTGTAATAAGTAGAAGGACAGTAAAGGTGTTGTGCTGGTTAGAAACCACAAACATGTCAAACAGACAAACACTGTGCTGTTGTGTTGCAGCTGCACAAACACACCCATGTTGGTGCTTTGAACAGGCGGATCCATCAGACCAGGCAGCCTGATCCAAACACAGCTTTCACCCAACAATGAACACAGACAGAGCAGCTTATCCCTGAGCAACTTTTCAAAGCATTTATTGTTACAGGGTAGGGTGGTGTCAGGAGTTGATGAAGCTGGAAATATGGGGTTTAATTATGGTGGAGGACTCCAGGCAGAGTGGGACAGACACTGGCTGAAGACTCCATCCACCCAGCCTGGGACACCGTCAGGACCAGCAGCCTTCCTCAGGTCAACGGTTCACAGTGACCTCATGCTCGTGTGCTGTGAGGGTGGAGGTTCTGAGGTGAGTGGGTTGTGGTGCAGCACAGTGGCTGATAGATAAATACCATCTCAGTGATTCCAGCAGACGTCACATGAGGTCATAGAGTCGCCATCACTGATTAAACACCTCAGCTGTGAAATGTATGACCAGGTTTACATTTGGTGTTGGAGTTAATAAAACATTCAAAGGATTGTTATAAATATACTGTCATACTGTCTCATTTGTTTCTTAAACTGAGACTTAATGCTGACAAAGTGAAGGGTATGTAGTTTTCAAAATAAAATAAAATTCCAAGTATTATGTCTGCACAAGGTTTCCCAGCTGAATTTGTTATAAATATTTTAACAGAGGAAAATCTTTCTATTAGGTCACATATCTTATTTTTACAAAGCTCAGATTTAAACTCAGGTTCTTGTATAGAAGCAAATCATGTTTTTCATTTAATGTGAAAGAAGGCCTTGTTGCTGCTGCCTTCTGACTTCATGTTGACTTTAGTCACATTGTGTATATTAAGGCCCCAGTCAGATGTTGGAGGCTGTTTATCACAGGATGTAAGACCGCTTACATTTTAAGAAAATGTCTTTTCCCTGTCACTGTAGACTATTGCATTGGTATGTTTTTAAAAAAATTTATAAATCAGTAACTGATTTGCTGCCTGTGTATGTAACTTCCTGTATGTCACCTAAACAGAGTAACTCCAGCCTCTGCTCACAGGCTTTTATTACAGTCACTGTTCCTTGAGTATGTACAGAACTTGGGGATGTTATGATTCAGTGTTATTGATATTTTTGTACTGTGTTTTTTGTCTGCCACACCAGAGGGTGGCATAGTTTGTGTCCTGTGTTATTGCTGCTATGTGAGTACCAGGTGGAGGCTGACCATTGGTGGAGGACTGGGAGAGGCCGGCTATAAATGAGGACCCTTCTCAACTGGCACGCCCCCCGCCTACTTCCTGTTCCCAACGAACTGTGCATGTGGCTGCATGTGAATTTGTATTCTGCAAGCTTTTGCCGTGTTGTAAATAGTTTGTTGTAAATAGATGTAAATAGTTGTCAATATTTTTTTTTACTCGGTAGCTGTAGGGGTGAGAAGTAGTGATGGTGAGATGAAGCCTCGTGATGAACTGAAGCTTTCCATCGAAGTGGTCGACTCATGGTTCGAAGCATTGTGATGATTCATTTGCTCTACTGCGCCATCAAGTGGACGATTCAAGTGAAACAGGCTCTGTGATTATAATGATGTGATGTGTAAACCTCTAAACTGAATAATTAAATTGTTTTCGTGGTTATTTATCTTGAATATTGTCTCAGTATGTCTGATACAAAAGAGAAACTGGAAACTATCAGGACAGAGTTTTGGTATGATTGTGTAACTGTTAAGGCTCGGTATCATCACTGATTTCAAGAATCGATTTGATCCACAATTCGATTCAATTCGGAGAAATTTTGCCTCAGACAGTCAGAAATATTATAACTCAGATCATGCATCAGTACATTTCCATATTTTTATATCTATAAAAAGGAAGCTGACACTTTCAAGACTTTATCAAAGGTAACAAGCATCACAGCTGATGCCTTTGTGTCAAAGTCATTGAGGATAAAACACATAAAAACGTGAAGGCAATTTTCCTGGCCTGGGATTTTATAAAAATATTCTGCAGTACATCAAAAACAGAAGAAAACCATTAATCAACACATGAACATTAGCTGATGCTGCTGAAATGAAGCAGAGCAAAGTTACAGAGGTTTGATTACAGACACAGCTAAGCGTTTTGCAATTTTGCATAATATTAAAAAGTTTAAATTTGTTC
The DNA here is from genome assembly GCF_036321145.2 of Pelmatolapia mariae. Classification (NCBI taxonomy): domain Eukaryota; kingdom Metazoa; phylum Chordata; class Actinopteri; order Cichliformes; family Cichlidae; genus Pelmatolapia; species Pelmatolapia mariae. Next base: position 33,071,625 of record NC_086229.1, read on the forward strand.
AGTATTGAACGGGACGAACCAGCCATCCAGTTCCTGAATCAGTCACATGGTACGGCCTCGAACGTCACTGCATACGTAAATATAGCAAGCCTCGATACACGCTTCACAAAAACTCCTCAGAGATTACCCGATACAGGTATCGAAACTTCGACACACAGGACACATCACTAGATTCAGCTCTGCGTTTAGCTCAGAAAGTGGACGTCACTTTGATTCAAGTCTTTCTGGGAGCAGCCGTCATGTCTCTGATAATAATGTGTCTGATTTTATCAAATGTTTCCTGAACGCATCACTGATCCTTTCATGAACAGTAAACACACCACATCAGTCAGATCAAACTGGATATTCAGCCAGTTTATTAATGACAGTGTAAAACCACTGACTCAGTTTGTTTTCACTGAGCTGTTCAGATTCATTGATGCTGAGTTTAAATCAATCGCATTGAGCTCACACATTCAACAGAACCACACCATAAAAACACACTACACTACCACGTGATGTGTGTCTCATTAGCGGCCCAAACTCCCACACCTGATACTCATTAGAAGGTTACAAGGCGCCACCTGGTGGCAGGAGGATGAAAAGCAAACAAAACCTACAACAAAAGTTATGGTAAAAATCTCTAGCCTGCCTTTCATTACCTCCAGTTTGAAGCATTATAACTGACAGCCTGGTGGGAATTAAAAAATAAATATTCACTTATTCCATGTAAGCTAACAACTATTTAGAACAATCCAGATATTCGTGAGAAAAAGAAAATATCACATTTTCTGTCTTTTCTTTTTTTGCTCTACATGGGCCTGATATCCACTTATGAGGACATTATACTCCTACTGTTCTATCAAAATTTTAAACAAATATCCTCATATGTGGCTCTTATTTTTCTTCAAAACAAAAATAAGTTAAAAAAAATCTGTTAATTCTTTGTTTTTACATTCACGGGCCCCAATATGCCCAAATATCAAAGACAAATTAAAAATGCATGTCGTGGAACAGTTGAGGTCTTAGGAGGTTAAAAATCTAGAAATTCAAAACCCAAGTTTGGGGAAAGACCCCGTCGACTCTGTGAGAGCAAACTGTGGTTCACTGCCCTGTGATGAAGCTACTGTGCTAAGTCAGGTGAGGTAGACCGAACAGCTCGGTCTTGCTGCCAAGATGTGGCATTCTGGGGTGGGGAACAGGAAGTGTGGGTGAAAAGATCCGGAAACTACCACCTACACCCGTTGCTCAGGATCCCAAATGGGGCTAGAGGTGAGCCTGCAGGCCGGAGGAACAGACCAGTGGAAAAGGAAAAGTGCTGGAAAGAGCCAGCAAGAGGGCTGGACCTGGTTGGAGCCCTCCGATGATAGGCCATGTTTCCCACTTGATCACAGCACGGTGGCGCTGTGGTTAGCACTGTTGCCTCACAGCAAGAAGTTTGATTCAACCATCAGTCCGGGTCTTTCTGTATCGAGGGAAATCGAGGGAAACCAACAAAACACCCGGCAGAACATTATGTTATTTACACAGGTGCAACTTCTTATCTTGTGCGCGTATTTTATTTTGACAGCGAATGCGCACCTGCGGACCACTTATGTGCACCCCTGGTTATTTAGCTTGTTTTCCTTCTTTCACCCCAACCGGTCGCAGCAGATGGCCCCGCCCCTCCCTGAGCCTGGTTCTGCCGGAGGTTTCTTCCTGTTAAAAGGGAGTTTTTCCTTCCCACTGTCGCCAAAGTGCTTGCTCATAGGGGGTCATATGATTGTTGGGTTTTTTTTCTGTATTTATTAATGTGCTATCTACTGTACAATATAAAGCACCTTGAGGCGACTTTTGTTGTGATTTGGCGCTATATAAATAAAATTGAATTGAATTGAATTGTCATATTCCAGCCACAGAAATTCTTTTGTCCATGAAACCATAAAGCTGCACTTTCTTTTTGCCTTATAGTCTGATTTGTCATAACTTTTCCGTTTTGTGGTAAGCTTTTCTTTGGCTGTCACTTCTTCACCCTGACCGGTCTTATTTGGCTCAGCAGAACTAAAATATATATCCTGCTGCTTTTACACACACACTCACATAACGCTGAGCGATTCTCTGCGCGATCAACCTCTCACATGTTTAAGCTTCCTGCGGGAGATTTCACTTGTCATGTTTGCATAGTAAACTAACGATTGATAAGACGAAGTCAGAGGAATTGGTGCGCAAATTATCGTCACTCACCAATCAGTACTGTCGCTCTCTATACACAGTTCGCGCGATTGCAAAGTGAAAGCAAAAAACAAGCGCAAATTCAAATGCAATTTCAATATGTCACATATAGGGCTGCTCGATTATGGCAAAAATGATAATCACGATTACTTTCACTGAAATTGAGATCTCGATTATTTGATGATATTTATTTAACAATAACAATGTATTGAATAATGGCTTTAAAGATTGTCAAAAATAGTATAAAATAGTGTGCAAATACTGATAACAGTGCAAATGTTTGCAATATAAAAAATAAAATGTAAACGTTTATGTTTAGTGAACTTTGCCATGTCGCTCTGTGGTGCAGCTACGACACCAAAGTTTACACACTATGTCTACTTGATCCACGTCTGACTCCGCAAACCCATAATGTTTCCACACCACTGAAGGTTTTTTTTTTACCTCTCTTTTCAACCAACGGCAGTCACTCTCCTCTCCAAATAACTTCTGCTTAGCTTTCCGAGCTTCCCTCTGTTAGCTCCTCTTAATTGTTGTGCCGAGTGTTCGAAACGCAGAGAGGTGCGCTCGATTTGCCACACGGAGCAGCGCGAGAGTAAAGCACGAGGGAGGTGCTAATAATCGGCTCAGTCATTTTTAATGATCGTTGAAAGCCCAGATCGTAATTTAGATTAAAATTCGATTAATTGAGCAGCCCTCGTCACATATTGACAGTGGTTCATCGATGCCAATGACATATTTAGCCAGCTACATTTCCGAAAGAATGCAAAAGCATTGACATATAATTTTCCTTCCTATGATAGCCCGACGGGCAGGGCAGGGATAGATTCTGGTAGCCCGACTGGAAAAATCGCTAGCCCCAGGATGTCGGGCTAGCGATTTTGCGAGCCCTGAGGTTTCCCTAATCTTATAACCAGTACATTTGCATAATGACTGAAACCAGCCCACTGAAGGAACAATGGGCTGTGAGGTCAGTTGTAGGTGGATAGAGGGAGGTGAGTAGCTTGAATAAAGTGATATCGATTCATTAAATCCGGGATCGACTTTTAAATATAACTGTGTTTTGCCAGAAATGCCAGATTCTCAGGTTAAAGCTCTCAAAACTATTTCAACAACCACCAAACAGCAAATGAGAGCAGGTACACGGACTCCACACATAGACGTAAACACAGACCCAACGCATCAGAATCAGCTTGGTCTTTCTCGGCTTTCTCACCCGACGGCCCACAGACGGACACGCTGTCGCAGCTCAGCAATTCTGCGTCAGGTCCGCTCTGTGTTTATGTCTTTTTGCGCTGATTCTGAGCTGCAGGTTTTGTCTCTCTCCAACCAAAATTCCCCGAGCCAGCAGCAAAAAAGCAGCTTCACATTTGATCAATGTCGTCATGAATTCCCTCTGAGTTTTGCTGTTTTGCTTCCACCACGATAAAAATCACACTTCATGCACAGCTCTCTCTCTCTCTCTCTGTGTAATTCATGAACAGTTTCCCGTCTCAAATCTCTTTTTTCTGCATTATTCATTCTCTTATCACCCACCAGTCTACCGTTGCTTACAGTGCTGTCAGCCGTGGTCTTTTTCTTTTCTTTTTTGTTCACTTAAATGACCTCGGGCAAGAAAGCCTATTTTCTGCTGTTCAATACTGAAGAAATTTAAACTTTTAAAATTTTGCAGAATATTGCAGAATATTTTTAAGGTTCTCTGCTATAAAAAGCCAGACCAGGAAAATCTCCTTCATGTTTTTCTGTTTTATTCTTTGACACAAAGGCATCTGCTGTGACGTTCACAATTCTGATGAAGTCTCACATGTATCAGTACTGATAAACGATCAAAATTATAATATTTCTGACTGTCTGAGGCTAAATTGAATCCAATCAGGACTTTGAGAACCGGAAACGAATGGATTATAGAAATCAGTGATGATACCCAGCACCGGTGCAACCATGGCAAAAAGTCTAGAGTCCTGTTCTACATAAATGGACGAGTTAGAGTCCTTAGTCCCAGCAGTGTCTGATCAAACCGATCCTCTGTTGAGGAGACAACGCTGTTTCTCCATCGTGGTCACATCTGGAGATCAAAGGTCAAAGCAGCGCTGCTGAAGGTCAAAGGTTAACTGAACTCTGAGTGTCCTGATCAGATCATGCTCTGTAGATGAGATGTTCACAGTGAGGAACATGACTCTACAGCTGCTGAACCTCTGTCTGCCTCTGTAACATGCTCTTTCTATGCCAGCCAATTAAAAAGGAGCTCATTTTATTAATGTGGTTCATTTTCTCAGTTTTAACAGTCCACATTATTTCTCTCTTCTGTTATGAGTTAAATGTGTTCAGTTGTTCAGCGTCCAGTGTTTTTGTACAGTTGGGTGGATTCAGTCAGTCCTCAGGTCCTGGAGCCGTTGTTGTCTCTGGACAAACCTGGATCTGAGTGATTCATCTGACCTGTGAACTCTGACCCTCTTATGAAGAAACAGCTGGCTCCACAGCAGCTGGGTCCACAGCAGCTGGGTCCACAGCAGCTGGGTCCACAGCAGCTGGAGCCACAGGTTTAATCTGGTAGCTTTCCTGACCCGGCCCACCCAGGAGCTGTGACTCCTCCCAGTCTCAGCGGTCAGGTGGATGCTGTGTAAACAGCACTGCACACTGACATGAACAGGGGGAAATGTTTGTATCTGTATCTGCTGAATACACTCAGTGATGGAGCCTCAGAGGTGACACAGGTCAGATCTACAGTCAACCTTTAGGGATCTCCTTACCTGGATCACTGAGTGTGCATCAAGACATTTTTACATGGAAACATGTATGATTTTGGTTCAACACAAAGCTGTGTTTATTTAGCAGTGATCATGCTATTGGTCATGCTAAAGAATATCCTGAAGTATCAGTGGGAGGGTTAACAGGTTTATGTTCATCGTCCAGACCTCAGTAACAAATTTAAAAACGAAGTTAGTTTTTCACCTCGTACGCTGAGGTAAACTTACTGACTGATAGAAACACATCAGAGCTCCATGATCTGCAACGACAGATCAGCTGGAGAGAGGAGAAGGAGACAAATATAGACAACTGAGCCGAGAATGAGGTTAAACAGAAAGACAGTCATTTATTGAGGCTGGAATGTTGACATGCATAAAATGTGAAACCGAGACTAGACTCACTGATTAAACTGGGGTAAATAAAGCAAAAAAAACCAAGGAAAACTGGAACATGACATGACTGACACAACATAAGCGCACATGGTAATTAGGGAGACCTGACGACACAAAGGAAGCAAAACTACAAAAACTGAACACAGGATGTGACACTGTCAAAGTAAAACAGGAAACACTAATTCACACAACATGACACAGAAGACGAGAAGGAAGAACGGAAGAACTAGAAGAAGACAACGGGAAGAGACGCACGTGATGGACTGGAGAGAATGTACAGGAGGCACAATACAGACAGAGAAGACATGTAGTGAAAACATGAAACAAAGGGAGATGAGACACAGGAGACATAACTTAACAGAGAAGAGACTTACACAGGAAACAGGGATGAAGAGATAAACTCAAAGCTAACTAATCCACACTGACACTAAACACTAGAACTTTTCTCCAATACAGCAAAAGAGGAACCAAGATACAGAAATACTGCAGATGCTGGTACCCTGACACACAGTCTGCAGCTCAGAAGGCATGCTCAGTGGTGACATCAGCAGTGACATCATCACCATCTTCAGCCAATCCCTGACCTCCTCCATCACACTGGCTCATCTCCATGGAGACGACCGGTTTGTTCGGTGTCTTCCTGCTCCAAGAGATGTACAGCAGCAGACCAGTGGAGATGCAGTACGGACAGAAGACCACTAGATGGCAGAAGAGCCTCAGCACAGACTCACATGGAGTAGGAGGAGCTGAAAGAGGAGGACACAGAGGAGTCAGAAGGTCTTTATTACTCAAATTACATCATGAAGTACTTTGAATCCTGCATACTGTAGACATAGAGCTGCCTGTTATAACCACACAGAGCCTTGGGCATTTTGCTGTAAGTAAATTTGCACTGAAGGCCAGCCTTGCATCTACAGCTCTGACCTTTGACCCTCAGGTGTACATGTTTGTGGGTCAGATCTGAACCAAACCTGTGGGTGTTGCAGGCCAAGGTTACATTGTTAGAACTGTGGTTTCATGGTCTTTGTAGTTCCTCATGTGGAAGCCAGGTTTTTTCTTAGTGTTCGAGGCCCTTTGAGTGAGTGTGGACACACCAAGAGACTGAATTCCCCTCAGAGTTTCATAAACTTTGAAAAATGTGTTATAATAAAAAAAGAATTAAAAAACTCCTACAGTCAGAAATAAATGTTAAAAAGCTGTTCAAAGAACAGCAGCTCAAGCAGGAAAAACTAAACAGAAGTTAAAGCTTTATTTATCAGCTGTAAACAGTCAGTCAGATAAAGGAGAGAAGAAGAAGAAGAGGCTGACCGAGGATTGTTAGACATGATGATGGAGCAGCGACCACAGAGCACCTACATCACCTCAGAGTTCCTGTTACCTTCAACTCACCTGCAGGAACAGCCAGAGCAGACAGCAGCAGCACACACACACCTGCAACAGGACAGAGGTCACTAAAGGTCACCAAAGGTCAGAGGTCATGATGAAGACAGACAGGTGTAGGAACATCAGCTCACCTGCAGCAGTCAGCAGAAACAGGCCTGAAACTGAAGAACACACTGATCAGAGATCAAATGGTCACATGACCAAAGAGAAGCATTCAGACTGCAGTGATTGGTTACTGTTCCCACACATCAATAACCCACAGCGCCCTCCAGTGGTGGAAACACAGATAATACATGAAACATGAAGGAGACTCACAGCAGAGGCAGACGCTCCGTCTCAGACAGCCGTCACCTCCACAGCTCCACAGGTCTGCTCCCCGACCTCCTACATCACACAGAGAAACATCAGCACAGGAGGAGTAATGGTGCACATCAAACTCATGTGATGGTTCGTGCTGACAGCGTGATGGTGTTTGTCAGACAGTAGGAAGTGCTGTGAACTTGTTGTTCCTGCAGACTAGAGCAGGACGATATGACCAAAAATATTTATCACGATATACATTTGAAAATTTGCGATAACGATATAACTGATGATAAAATTGACACTAGACAAAAACTCCACAACTTTATTAGTGCAAAAAAAAAATCAATGTATTTCCACTCAAATAAGTAGCTTTTTAAAGTGCATTAAAGTTATATAAAAAATTAACAGTGCAAATGCAATTCCTTGCTGACAGTTTAACCAAAAGGCATTTCCAGTGGAAACTGGCCGACATATCCTCAGCATAACCATGTATAATATCCACAAAACTTGAAAAGAGGTTATATACACACAATACGGTAATATTATGTTGAAGCACAGAACGTATCAGTCTGCGAGGCGCCTCCCACGATAGCCGTAATGCTCCGACAATCCATCAAGCGGTGCGGTTTCGTAGCTTAGCAAAGCCGTGCTGAAACCTTTGACAGACTTTCGAGCGCTGTGTACATAAAATAATTTCGAGCTGAGTAAACGCAACCAGAATTCATACATAAGGCACACGGGATTATAAGGGGCACTGTCGATTTTCAAAAAATCAAAGGATTGATTTTAAGGGTGCCATATTTTCCCCCCCAAAAAAACGGTAATAATGACGGCCCGCTAGCATGCTCTACCAAAAATAGTGCTTTGTTGTGTATCTGACGGACGAAAGCCAAACCAGTTCCACACCACTGAAGTTGCAGCATTTTTACAAACCAATTCTGGTTCATCCGTTTCATTCAACGATCCACTTTCGCTCTTCTCATTCTGTGTTGCCGCCATGTGCTTCTGTAAACAAAGGCACTGCGCTTTACCCATATTCTATCGCGATATTTCATTTTCCTATCGTTGCCCAACATTACACCGGTATTACCATGAACGGTATGATATAGCCCAGCTCTACTGCAGATACACGATGGAAGGAAACCTGGGACTAGCTGAATGTGTGATGTGTAAGCACAACTCCTCTGTTTTCAAACGCGCAAACATTATTGTTCCAACTCATCCTGCAGCAGGTTTTAAAAGAGTTGATGGGAGCGCGGCTGCTCTCGTCAGCTTTAAGGGATAAAGGAACAAGACTTTTACTTCTGTGCAGGTTTCTCACCTTTTAGTTTACTGCAGAGGAATAGAACTCCACCCAGAACCAGAACCAGGAGAACCCCAGAGACCAGACCTGCTACAACTGGGACCACGAGAGAGGGAGGAGGAGCAGGAGGAGGAGAAGAACAGGGAGGACGGGTAAAAGGAGTTTCTATAGGAGGAGCAACGTTTGTGGAGTTGCATGGAGGAGGAGGACAGTGAGGAGGAGGATGGATGATTTTGGGAGGAACTGCAGGAAAGATGATGAAGATGGTTCAGTCAGTTTATTATCAGGTCACAATGTAAATCACATCAGGTTTTTTTAAATAGGAAATTATTTTAGTGCCCTGACCTCTGACCCTCAGTCTGCTCTGAGGAGAACGTGGATGAATATCAGTAGAACACGAGTAGAGACCTTCACCAGACCGCTGGACTTCAGAGAGATTCCACTTTCCTTCAGGTCCAGATCCAAGTGTAACATTATCTCTGAAGAAGTAAGATTTTTGTCTTTCTCCCTCTTTAGGTGTACAGTACAAAGTGACATCACTTCCTGTCATGATAGGAAATGCAGGAATCTCCAGGATCACACCTCCTTCTGTCCAGCAGAGACACAAACAGAGTGACACAGAGACAGACAGAAACAGAGACACAGCTGGAACATCTGTCTGTACCTGAGACACTGATGGAGACTTCATCACTCTGCTGTCCAGATGAGCTTACACACAGGAAATTTCCACCAGTGGAGAGACCGAAAACACAGAAGGAGCTGTTAATCTTACTAAACTCTGAACCAGCTGCTCCACAGTCCTCAGTGAGGTTTCCTCTGGTCCTCTTCACTGTCCATCCATCAGCTGTCTGTCCATCATCAACACAACTCAGATACACTGGAGAAGATCCACTGAAGAACTGCTGAAGGTTTGGACTGACAGACAGAGACACTGAAGGACACACACACACTTACACACACACACACACACACACACACACACAGAGTAAATGTATTTGTGTTCTTGTTGGAGTCTCACTGATTGTTTTCACTTCATCAACTCACCTGCAGAAACCGTTGGTGCAGACAGCAGCAGCACACACACACCTGCAACAGGAGGTCAGAGGTCACTAAAGGTCAGAGGTCACAAACAAGCAGACCCTGTCACACACAGATCCAAACCAACAACCAATTCAGATTTTCCAACCTGCAGTCAGCTGATGTGACTAACGTCCAAAAGCACCAGGCTTTATGTCAGAAAGGACATAAACCAAGTTGTTACATCAAATGATCAGACAGTTCCCACACTAGGAACAGCATTTTGGGTTTGGTTCAAATTGTGCTCATAAATATTTTGCACTTGTAAATCAGACTGCCTAGTAGTGAAGTGAGTTTGGTAACCTTGTAAACCAAAATATCTGAAAACTCTGTTTGTGCATCCATAGATGAGAATGCGTGTGTGTAAAAATATGTACACAAGTTACAATGTTTTAGTTTAGGTCCCCTTGGAGGGTCCTAAGGACATTTTGTGTCCTTTGCGTTGTTTGAGTTTAAATCATCTTCACTGTGTTGAGTGGAATATACCCAAATTTATCAAACAATTTTTTTAATTTTTCTTTTTTTTTCTAATTGCGGTGTAAGTTCATTAAATTAGCCTAAAATGGCTAAGCTACGGAAATGCATCCACCTTTATGCCTATGTACAAAAAGTGTCCCATTGAAAACCATTATAAATGCTATTTTTCACCCCAAATTTATAATAACATAAACAAATGCAATTCTGGACTTAAGGATTTTTCTAGGGAGTAGGGTGCTTAAATTTGTAATGTTTTTATTTGACCAGCAGGTGGCGCCATTATATCACATTTAAAAAGTGCAGCACTTTTCCGCCCTCTCTGCAATGGCTTATGTGTCACTTTTAATGCTAGATAACTGCAGGAGTGCTTTAAAAAAATAAATAAAGGTCTTTTTGCCTAAAATACAAACGTGTTTGTGTCTGTTTCTAACTCTAGAAAAAGTATTTCTGTGTCTGAAGTCAGAAGTCTTTTCTATTTTAAGTCCACACTGCAATACAAACAAATCTAATATAAAAGCAAGAACAAAAAACAAATTAGACTATTTTTATTTCAAGCTCAGTTTGTTTATGCAGGTGCACTCCAGCAGAGTTTATAAGAATAAGCCGTAGCGCGGGAGTAGGCATTTTAGCCATGGCATGCTATTACAACACGGAGGAAGTTGTGGATATCCTAATGCGCTCTGACAGCGAGGATCGCTCCTTGTCACCCGCCGACGATTCCGGTGATGACGTACAGGATTCGTCCGTGCACACTGATCAGCTGGAGTCCTCTTCGAAATCGTCTTCTGGAGATGAGAGCGAAGGGGAGATGCATGACGAAGCAGCGGGATAGACCACGAAAAATGGGAAGATAGTATGGTCTCCCACAAGTACCGAGACGCTGCGCTACCCCCCAGCAGCCATGGGGCTTATTCCAGGACCTACCCACTACACCGCCGCCCGGATAATTGACCCGATCTCCAGCTTCATGTTGTTCCTCACAGATGAGATCGTGCATCATATTGTTGCCTTGACTAACCCCACGGCAGACGCACAATGAAAGCCTGGCGAGTTTTGGACATAGACGAAATCCAGGTTTATGTGGGGCTCATCGTTAACCGGTCAAAACATGAATCTACCATCAGCCTCTGGAGCGAAAAATCGGGCTGGAACATTTTCCGGGCAAGGATGTCCCACAAAAGGTTTTGTTACATCTCCAGGGCAATGCGATTTGATGACAAGCTCTCCCGACCTAGACGCCACAATGACAAGTTGGCTACATCGCGCCAGGTATGGGACATCTGGACATCACGCCTGATGATGCTGTTCAGCCCCGACCGAGACCTTACTGTAGATAAGCACCTGGTCCCGTTCAAAGGCAGGTGCAGCTTTAGGAAGTACATGCCAAAAAAAAACAGCCAAATATGGCATCAAGATTTGGGCAGCATGTGATGCGAAAACATCGTACGCCTGGCGGCTGCAGGTGTACACGGGGCTAGCAGCTGGCGGTCAACCCGAAGTTAACCAGGGGATGAGGGTGGTGCTGCAAATGACCGAGGGACTACAGGGACACGTTATCACGTGTGATAATTTTTTCCCATCATATGCACTGGCGGAGGAACTGCTGAAGAGGAAACTGGCACTTGTGGACACAATTTGCCAGAAAAAGCCTGAAATTCCACCTGTTTTGCGGAGCGCAAACTACTCATACACCTTTGCCTTTACAAAAAAGCACACACTCGTCTCCTACATTCCCCGACAGGGCAAAAACTGTGCTTCTGCTCAGCACCAAGCATTGCAGTCCGGAGGTCACCGATGAAGACAAAAGAAAGCCCGTGATCATTGGAAATTACAAGCGATGCAACGGAGGTGTCGACAACCTGGATAAGGTGGGTGTCATTACGCATCAGTTGCGGACAGTTTATTAATTCATGCTTATATATTCTTGTGTAAAATATACAAAGGTTTTATGTTCTCGTTTTTTGTTGTTCTTTTGTTAGGTTGTTGGCACCTACACATACAGGAGGTGGACAAATCGCTGGCCAATGTGTTTTATGGAAAATATTTAAGTTTTATGGGTTTTTTGGGGGGGGGTTTCGGCTAAAATAAACAGTGCACTCATGTAAAGAAACTGGGATTTAAAGGGTTAAAACCAGAGATGGGTAATGCGTTACTGTAATTTGATTACATTTTTCAAGTAACGAGTAATGTAAGGGATTACTATTGCAAAAACGGTAATTAGATTACCGTTACTTTCACGTAGGAACGCTGCATTACTGCGTTACGAAAACCGTGATTTTTTGCGAGAATGTCTCATGACATTGACGTAAGCGAGTGCGACGTTCGTGACAACAGCTGTGTGCAGATCAACAATGGATAATATATCGAGTGCGTGAGAGAGTATGAGCGTGCAGCGTTTAAAGCGTGGAAGTACTGACCTTACTTTGAGTTTGATTCCATAAGAAGCGACAAAAACATTAGTGTCCGTTGTGCGTGAGAAGAAAACTTCTTTTTACAGCAAAAAAAAAAAAACCCTAAATGTCCAAGCAAGCACCGAGTGCGCTACGACGTAATGGGAAACTCACAGAGAAACTCGCAGATTCTTCAACTGACCGCTGTGGCACACCTGCACCAGGGTAAACCTCCGCCTACCCCAGTCCTGCTTTATAGGTGAAAATAGAGCAACAGGACCTCTAGTCTTTGATTTGATTTATTTTCTGCTGTATTTTACTTGCATCTATTTGAAAGAGTGAGTGTAAACATAAAAAAAAAAATTATTTTATGTGCTGGAATGTGCAGAAAATAGGTTTAAATGTTAAACAAATTTCGTCCAGTCAGAGAATGTTGCATATAATTAAATGTTTGCTTGATGCATAAAGTTAAAAGATTTAAAGTCTTAAAAAGAGACTTTTCCATTTGATTAAATTTTGTATGATGGATTATGCAGAAAAAGTAGAATTGGGCTGAAAGATCTATCGCTTTATATAAATGTTAATGTAACATATGACCTGCATCTTCTTAACCTCTGTATTTATTTTAATTCTTTGTGGCAACTTATACACATGACATTAAACTCTTACAAGTCTAGAAAAGGAGCTGTTGGACAGAAAGACATCAGCTGAGTGGGAAGTATTTTGGTCACAGTTTACTTCCCGCAATATATTAGTAGCTGTCACATTTATATTAATCACGCTGAACTTTAATCATACTTTAGATCAAACTGTTTTACTTGCTGTTTTATTTGTGCTTTGGTTTCCTGTCTTCTGTTATTAGACCTGAGCTGTGACTGCTCTGTGCTGTTGGTAATGATTCCAGTTAATCCTACAAGACATGCTGTGTAAGTAAATACAAACAATGACAGTTTGGTCTGCATTTATTCAAAGATCATATCCCACAGACTTAGTTTAGAGGGTCCACACTGTCTGCACTGTATATAGTGAAGTCTGCAAGTTTTTAAACAGTAAAATTTGTTTTGTGCCCAAATTATTCTGCAGATCATCAGAATAAGTTATTGGCCATGTTTGCAGAGCCCTTTTTAAAAATGTGCTTTCATGACATTATTGTGTGTTGGGTGGTGGTCAGAGCTATCAGTGAATGTCACCTCTCTGGTGGGGGTGGAGCCTGAGATTCAGTCTAAATTGAGTTATGTTCCATAGCAAATGCAGAAAAACATGTTTTAATAAAGCAAATAATAATGGATTGCATTTATATAGCGCTTTTCGGGGCCCTCAAAGCCCTTTACAATTCACTCTCACATTCACACACTGGTGGAGGCAAGCTACAGTTGTAGCCACAGCTGCCCTGGGGCAGACTGACAGAGGCGAGGTTGCCATATGAGTTTGATGGCCCCTCTGGCCATCACCAGTAGGCGGTAGGTGAAGTGTCTTGCCCAAGGACACAACGACCGAGACAGTCCAAGTCGGGGCTCAAACTAGCAACCTTCTGGTTACTAGTGGTGCAACGGATCAAAAATCTCACGGTTCGGATCGGATCACGGTTTTAAAGTCACCGATCGGATCAGCTAAAATAGAAAAAAAAGACAAAAATTCTACTCGCTGTTTACTTATTTAAGTATTTTTTTTGTCTATTAAAAAAACATTCAACTGAAGACTCATTCCACGCACTTATATAAAAACAAATTAAGGTGCAATATGGACATTATGGACCATGCTGGGCAGCCTCTGCATCCTCTGCACACGGCCATAAACAACCAGAGGAGTCTGTTCAGTGAGGGCTTTCTTATAAAGCAGCAAACTATTTCTCCAGGCTAAATGATGATCCTCTAAATTTGTGACACGCCATTTCCTCTCCAGCTTACGAGTTATCTGCTTTAGGCTACGTGTTTGAGAATTATACCACGGAGTCAGGGACTTCGGATTTGAGGCCTTAGTTTTCACTGGAGCTACAGTATCCAGAGTCGTACGTAGTGAGGAGGTAAAAATTATTAACAAGATACTCGACCTCTGTTGGAGTAGCGTTCAGATAGCTGCTCTGCTCTATGTTGGTACAGGGCATTGAAGATGATAACAGTGGGTGGATTATATTCTTAAACTTAGTTACAGCACTTTCAGAAAGACATCTACTTTGATAAAGTCTACTCTCCACTGCTGTGTAATCAATCATTGTAAATGTAAATGTTATCAGGAAATGATCAGACAGCAGAGGGTTTTCAGGAAACACTGTTAAATGTTCAGTTTCTATGCCATATGTTAAAACAAGATCTAGAGTGTGATTAAAGTGGTGGGTGGGTTCTTTTACATTTTGAGAGAAGCCTATTGAGTCTAATAACAGATTAAATGCCGTGTTGAGGCTTTTGTCATTTTTAGATTACAGTGTTTCATATTTAAATACAAGGACACTGATGTCTGTCTGTACATGTTTTAGTCCCGATTCGTGATTGAGGTGTGAGACAAACGACCACTGGTCCAAAACTAAAAAAAAAAGAAAAAAAAGAAAAGAAATTGGGTGGTTGTTACATTTACAAAATTCAAACTTCTAATGTGAACAAAATAATTTCATGTTTCTGTGGTTAACGTAATTAAATCATGTAGGATCTGCCTGAAATCGAGCAACTTAATTTATTCTTGTTGAGATGACATGATACAATGTAGTAGGAGTGATTAGTAGCCTGTATTCACAAAATTCACAAGATCACACAAGACCACAGGAAAATCACACACACTATGTATATGCTATTTATTGTGGTTTAACCTGTAAAGGACAAAAACGTACAGAAAATTCTATATAAAGCCTTGTAATCATAGTTTCCCTATTTTTTTGAAGTCTAGATTGACAGCTCGGTGGCACAGTGGTTAGCACTGTTGTCTCGCAGCAAGAAGGTCTTGGGTTCAAACCTGCAATCTGGCCAAGTTTGCAGTGGGTTCTCTCTGGGTACTTTAGTTTCCTACCACAGTTTAAAATCATGCAGTAATTAGGGTTAGGTTAATTGGTGTTTCTAAAATATCTGTGAACACGAGTGCAAATGGTTGTCTGTTTCTCTGTGATAGACTGGTGTCTTGTCCCGTACTCTGACTCTCACCCTATCACATCTGGAATAGGCCCCAGCATCACTGCAACCCTGGTAAAGATAAGAGGAGTGCAAGTCATTATAAATTCATTAACATGGTATGTTAACCACACTCTAAACTGTTTTACACTTGAACACTCCAAAAAAATAACTCTTTAAATAAACTTAAAATAATCATGGAACTGATTTCCACATTAATAAATGGCTTTCTATCACGATTAAGCATTTTGGATCAACTCAATTAAATTAAGTTGGACTCAACTGTAGTAAAACAGTTGATTCATCATTAATTAATCAAGTTGGAATAACAGAATTGGATAATGCTAAAATAAAGCAATTTAATTACGTGGAAATTCTTTCCATGATTTTTTTATATTCATTCAAAGAGTTATTTTTTTGAGTGAAGTGCATCAAAACAATGATTTTATTAAACACACGTGTGGGAAGAAATACACACTCTA
Source organism: Pelmatolapia mariae (assembly GCF_036321145.2). Taxonomy (NCBI): domain Eukaryota; kingdom Metazoa; phylum Chordata; class Actinopteri; order Cichliformes; family Cichlidae; genus Pelmatolapia; species Pelmatolapia mariae. The sequence goes on from NC_086229.1 coordinate 33,087,465, forward strand.
AAAAATATTCATGGTGTTTGTAGGTAGAACTTAACAAAAAAGCATTTTTCAAATCAATGTTAAAAGTCAGTGCAACACAGAAATTTATAAATACCTCCTTAACTTAAATGTTTGAGTATACTGAACAAAATACTTTTGTCATCAATCAACAACAGAAAATATTAAGTTTGTGTAACATGTAAGAGTGAGTTTGAACATCCTTCGTGTTTGAACTGGCCATAACTGGACCATAACGAAAAAATAATTACAACTGCCATAAAAAAAAAGAAGAAACAGAAAAAAACAGAGGTTGGCACCACCACCTGGTAAGTTTCTTGTTTTATAGTCTTTTATAAATATGTACTAGTTACAGGAATTTACTGCGTAAGTTTAATCTGACAATGGCAGCTATATGAGAATTGACACTCTGTGTTATGCTAGTTGTTACTCTATAAAAGTAATAGCGTTTGTATTTTTTCCTGTTATTAATTAAATCTGTCAATTAAATCTGTCACTCTGGTGGTTACTTTGGTTAGCCATAGGTGTGTATGAGACCATGCATACAGCAGAGGGTAACCCCGTGGCATATGTTCGTATCATCACAGGCGTAGCAGTTGTCTACATTCGTATCGCTCTGTGGGAGTAGAGGTGTGTTTCCCCTAGACTGTGTTCGGTGAGTTAACTAAGCATGGAATTCTAAATAGATTAATTACAAGTTATATTTGTACACTTTAATTTTGATGGTTGTAATCATAGTTTAGAGTAGTAAAGTTGCTAAAGTTAAAGTTGTTAGCTAGCTTTCTTTTAGCTAGCAAACGTTCCTCGCAAATATGAGAGTACATTGTCAATTTTTCCACTTATACTTAAAATTTGTCACTTGTCAGGGTGCATTTGGTTAGCTGATAGACCTTGCAGACAGCAGAGCATGATTATTGAACCTCCCACAATTACGCTGACATTTAGTGATGTAGACAGTTCCTTCAAATCTGCATCAGAGACCTTGGTCAATGCTTCAGCAATTTCAGAGACATCAGTCTCAGAGACATCGAGTGTGTCCTGTGGCACCAGTTGCTCATCTGGATCTCAGGATACAGTCATTCTTTCCTCACCTGAGCATTTGAGTTGGCGTTTACAGCGCTGGCCTACCAATTTTTCTGTTCCTCGCTTTGCTTATAACACAGAGCTTTTACTTGCTTCAGGAAATGAAACTTTCAAAAAGGATGGAACTAAACTTAACTATACTCCACTTCTTCCAGACATCCTTGAGAAACTGGCTGAAACAATCTTTCAGTATGTTGCCTACCCAACACCTGCACAATTAGCAGATGTAGCTGAAGCACTTGTTCAACAACATCCTTGCCTTAAAGAACTGGGATCCTATAATGGATGCTATGGATGGCAACAAAGACTGAAATATAAAATGGGCAATTACAGAAGTAAACTCAGAGGGCTTGGGTGCCCTGAGCTGGATGTGAACTCTCTCAAAAGAAAGCAAGCACATGAGAAGACACCTTCAAAGAATCTCAAAAGGCCAAGAAAGGCTGAGGTGAACTATTTGCCACCTCACCCACAAGGAGAAACAGAGGAAAGCTTAGAAAAGGAAAGATTGGAACTTCTTGATGAATTGAAGAAGAGGAACAACTATCGGATCATCAGTGAAAAAATGGCCAAAACATTCTCGAATCGCAGACAGGAAGTTGTTAATTCGGCACCACCTGTGAACGACTTCAGAAGTAGATGGCCTGCACTTTTTGATGCAGGAAAGGTGATTTTATTAAATAATTTATAGGATAACTTATAATTGTGATATTGTGCATTACATTAACACATTGTGCTTTTAATTGTGTCTTTTTATTTTTTACAGATAGATGATGAATTCCAAAGGATCACCACTGTTAACTTGGAAACAACATTCATGGCAAAACTGGTCCAGTATTCCACAAGAATAATGTCCCTGGTCTCTTCAAAAGGCGGTGCTGCAAAAATTAAGATTGAGGGCATCAGGAACATGTTGCAAGAGGTAAGAAAAAAGAAAATGAATATAACTGATAATCTTACACACCTTAAAAGTTAATTATGTAATTCATTATCTCAGGAGCATTGTGGCTATCTTTTACTGAAGAGTGAAAAAGTGAACATCAGAGGTGGACAGAGTAAAAATTTGCTAAAGAAAACATCACTCAAAATATGTTTGTCTGTTTTCTTTGTTGTTAGAGTCAAGGATATAGTGATGTATTTGTAACTTGGTAACTCAGATTGAAGAGAAAAAATAAAACTCAGATGCATAAGTATTTTGCACCTCATAAGTGAGATGAAAAGACATTAATGTAACTTTTGGTCACATAATTGCAAACTGAGGTGGGTACATTTAAATAGGTGCTCTCCATGTTACACGTAACTTGACAATACATTAAGGTAAGTATGGGTCATATTGCAAATAATGTGAGGAGAAAAACCGAGGTAATAATTTGGAGTGTTACAAGTATCTTCATCAACTGCACAATAAACGTTTATGAGGAAGACAAGTTACACAAATACATTAAAGAGGGTAGATAGGAGCTTTTAATGTTTTAATCACATCATTACAAGACTTGTCCACAGGTGGCTTTTTCCAGTTCTGCATCACATATCTCACATATAACTATTATAGTTGAATCCTTAGAACTCAACAAAAGCTGTTTGAAATAGTCTCCAAATCTAGGTTACATTTACTTTCACTCACCTTATCCTACTGCTAGCAAAGGGTGCATTGAGAGCAGGGCAGTATGTAACAGATTAAATTCAAGTTATAAAAATTAAATCGTTTATTTGTTAAAAACAAAAATTAAATCAATAATTAGCAAAATGCTAGTCCTATAAATGTAATATGTTTGACTTTTCGCCTAGTAAACTTTTTTTATTCTCCAGAGTTCGGTGGAAACAAGAAGAGAGGTCGCAATCCGTTGCCTGATGGTGTATCTGAAAGAGAACGAATAGGATCTCCTCAGAGAACAGCTGGTAGGTAAATCTCACATTGTTTTGTGTTATATTTTTAAATGGCACATAAAAAAACGACATGTTTCTTTTTAACCTACTTGGCAGGATGATGAAGAACAGTTCCCAGAAGAAGTGGTAAAGATCGTAGTCAACAGACATGCAGCAGTGTCTCTTCCAGCCGTCGCTAAAATTGTGATTGAAGGAACAGCTGTCCTGGAAGACCTTGATGTGCCCAGAGCATGTGCCTTAATGATGGGACTTATATACGCTCTCAATCTGAGCTACCCCAAACAAGTAAAGAACACTTTAGAGGTATTCCATAAGGTGTTTCTGGAACTTGATGGGCTTAAAGCCAGCCCACGGGTAATGTCTCTTAAGTACAAACTTCTGTCATACAACAAATGTAATTTAGGATGCAATATTCAGATGTGCTGCTTCTTGTGTTTTTTATGCAGTCTTAGACAAGTGTAGTTTTGAGAGTTCATAATACGTACCACCTTACCTTTGGATTGTTGTGTTGTTAAATATTAAAATGTTTTGTAATTTTCTTGATTCTGTAATATTTACCAAGTTGGTAGGTTAAAGTTAATGTTTAATAATAAGCAGATTTGCAAAAACAAATTGCCTTACGTTGCAACGTTTGTTTGCAGGTATTGAGGTATTTTAGAAGGGTGTGATTTAAAATTATTGTTATTTGGAAGACTTTATATATATATTTGTGACAAAGTGGAGCAGTTGTAAAGCTCTCCATTTGTCCCATATGTGTTTACTTTATTTTGTACACATTATTCTGTTTCTATGTATTTGCTATGATTTGCTATTTGTCAAGTAACATTGCTTCACTCACTATCCCGGGTTTGTTTGTGTAAGCGTTCTGTTGCCGGCAAATCAAACATTCTGCAAATTAAGACAAATACTTAGTTATGTTTCTTTATATTTTATTATGTTACAGATTAAGTCATTTGTTCATACTTACTTTGTTTGTCTTTTCAGTTTTCATGAGGGTCAGGTGTGGGGAAACGCCCGCCTGGCATTTCCTCATTTTTAAATCCTGATGATGTCACACAAGACATCATCAGGTCAAACTAAGTGGAGGGGTTTCTTTTTCCACAGAGATGCTTCCTTTTGTTTGTGTTAAGGTTTAAAGAAATTTGTTGAATGTTTTTCCTTTTGTTAATGTTGCCATTTAGTTGTGTAAATGTGCATATTAGAAGTGTGTAGAGGTTTTGTGTTTTTAAATCATTTGTGTAGAGTTTTACATCCCTCAGTTGAGTGAGTGGTACTGGCTGGGCAATTGGAGGGAAATTGATGGCCCTATTTAAAGCCAGTCTCTACCAGATGTAAGAGGGAGGAGAGGTGAGCTGTGTCACCAGAGCCATGTTATGTTGAGTTTTGTTAACGGAATTGATTTGGGGGGAAGTTTTGTAAAGTTATATTAAGTTCACTGTAAATAAATTGCTCACCTTGGAAATGTGAAATGCCTGCCTAGTCTGCTTCCCCACCACCTTCCTTGACTTTTGTGTCTGACTACTTCACAATTAGTGATGGGTAGATGAGGCCTCGTGAAGCGTTTCAGCACATTCCCCAAACTGTATCGACACTGTATCGACACAGTGTTGCTGTTTTGCTCCATACTGACACCTGCTGGACCTTAAATATCATTGCAGGCAACTTCCTTGAGACTCACAACATTTCACAACAATTCAATGACCTAGTCATACTTATACACTGTACGGTATTGTACTTTCTATGGAATCATTTTATATCTTTTATATTGCAAGTATTGTAGACATCACCAGTGTGTGAATGGGTGGATGACTGGATGTGCTTGGGGGTCCTTAGGGACTAGTAAAGTGCTATACAAATACAGGCCATTTACATCTTTAAAATATAGTGTGAATGACATTAAGTAAAAATTAAAATGAAAGTATTGTGAATGTAATATTACCCATTCGACTCAGTTTATTATAAATTTCTATTCAGAAAAATAAGTTTATCCAATCCTTTTGCATTCAGTCTATTGCTTTTTTTTTTTTTTTTTTTAACACCTTTTCCCCAGCTTTGGAAAACTCACAGGCACAGATGAAGCTGGGGTACACAAAAGCTGTAAAGTCAGGTGGAAAAGGTTCAGATAAGATGTCTTGCTATTCCCCCAGTACGTTAAAGGATTCTCTGATCTTGGTATTTTTCTCTCTGACACTCTCCACAATACTAAGGGGTTGGCAGTCCTTTATAATAAAATTCAGGACTGCCTGGTCCAGAACAGTCTTCCTAGATGCTTGATTTGAAAAATAAAACGCATACTAATAAAAAAAATGACGATAAAGCTGTTCAGTGTCAGTATAGGCCGACCTGTGTTCATTCTCAGTGTGTTTGTCTCCTCATTTTCACGTTTGGCTCTGTAATGCCTCTGTAACACTGAGGAGGTGCTTTTGTTTGTAAGAAAGCTCCGCAGAACAGATGCAACATTTGTCCTGCATAAAATGAAATAAATAATTTACACTTCAAGTCACATTGCTGTTTTTCCTATTCTGATAGATTACACTGAAACAAACAGTTCCCTTATTTGCAGTTAAAAGATCAAAATGATCCCACACAGCAGAAACGTTTCTTTTTCTTTCGGGCTCCATTTTCTTATAGAGAGATGTGTATTTTTTTTTCTTTGCCTGAGTAATTTTGTGTGTGTGTGTGTGTGTGTGTGTTGGGGGGGGGGGGGGGGGGGGGGGGGGGGTTGGTGGGGATTCATTCCGTTGGCAGATACGGATGCGGTACCTTTTAAACACAGTTTGGCGCGTTGGCAATGAGCGATACAGCGGCTGTATCGATCACGTGACCTTTTCTTAAAGTGACGCACGCACCGATACAGGCATCCCTAGGTGAGCTTGATACATGTGTCGGTGCGTCAGTTTTGCAGGACCCATCACTATTCACAATATTTGCCACTATATTTAATATACCTTTACAAATCTTTATAGTGGTTCTCAAAATTGGTCATCAGGCCCCACTGCTCTGCTTGTTTCTATTAATAACTAAACACTGTTGATTGGCTGGTGTGTTCAGTTAATCAGAAGTTGCAGACACCATTGTGGAGTAAGAAGAACGAAGTGAATTGGTATGTTTTAGCTTCTGATTCAACACACCTTGTCCAGGTAATAAACATGCTACATTTTCTTTTGTTACTGAGGTTGTTTGTGGAGGAATTGTACTGAAATACATTATTGTTTTTGCCCACTCATTCATAATTAAAGGGCTGCTGTAATGTTTGATTTATGTTGCATGACACAGAAGTGTATTACTTCAAAAATGTTATGCAATAAACTGTTTCATCAGTTGGAATAATTTAAATGGCTCTGTTTGCATGGATAATTGTGAGTAGGATATATGTAAAAAAGTAAGTTAGATTAACTTAACTAATGTAATTTGTCAACTCAATATTACCAGCAATTCTAAATTAATATTAGGTTGCTTAAACTTAATTATGCTTTTAGAAGTCAAAGTAAATCATGTTGGTTTGTTGAACCAGTTGAGTTAGCCAAACCTAAAAATTACTTGCTGGATTTACTCAATAATATGCAAAATTTGTAACTTAAAACGCTGAGTGGAAATTGTTACCTCAATTTTTTGAAGTTGAGCCAACAAAACATTTTTTAGAGTGCACCGTCCCAATCCTCAGCATAAATCCCCACAAGAAAGCAGACTTAGAATGTTTTACATGTCAGGGTATCACACCCCTTCCTGCATTAAGCAGATACATAACATGCATAGGTTACCGTAACCACAGCTCTTCTGTTTACAACCTTTGACACACTCAAAAAGATATCATCTTCGTCTCCATGCCAGGTGCTTCCTGTTGATTTTCTTCTTCTTGCTTATCTCTGGAACATCAGAAGCACATTCTATAAAAAAAACTGTTGCTTATGCAGCCACAAAATGCAGTTACAAGCAAAATATGTCTTAACTCTTACCTAGAAATGAGTCTATATAATGTCTGTGTATGCAGGCGAGCGTGCCTCGGCCTGACTGCGCTCTGTCTCACCTTTCACCTCACCAGATAAAGCTTGTAACCTCTTAACAGACAGAATGCCAACTTTTCTAAGCACATTTTGCAATATGTGTAATAACCAGAGATGGGCAGTAACGAGTTACTTGTAACTTTCATTGCCTGACATCTGTGCCGTTTGAGTTTGCTTGGCTAGATCCTCCCTGGTGGTCATGTTCGACCAATCTCTCGATAGCTTCTCCTTCACACTCTGTTCACCAGCACCTCGTTGTTTTTCTCTCTCTGAATCAGGTTTTCCCTCAGGTATGGCGTCCATCATCACCATCATTGAATTCAAGTTCCCTGGATGACCGATGTCCCCCGATGTGCTGTCAGATTCAGGCACACTCAAACAGTCGGTAGTTCAGTTTAAACACAGTAGAAGCTCCAGGTGTGGTAGTCCACTTCTTAGTGATGATGTTTGTAATTTTTGGTCTTGTAGTCTGGAGTTTGGACACTTACTCATCTTCCTTTTCCTCTTAGCATCCAGTAGCACATATTTATGGTTGTCTCTCCTTTTTGTCCATCTCCTTGGTTTTGGAACCTCCTGATTTCCCTCCTTCCTTCTTCCATTCTGAGTGTGGATGCTCATATTCGTCACTAGCTTGTTTTTCTATTTGGAATATGGTTGGACTGCTGGGTAGTGGCCCTCCAAGACAAGATGATATATAGCCTTCCTTTTCTACTGATCCCATCTTTAAAAAAATTCTCATTATTGTTTAATTTATGTCAAAATTTCTATCCCTTTCCCAGATAAGTCTCAATGTTTGTTTTACCTGTTTTTGTTTTCTTCTAGGAATAAGGACTCCCTTACTCCCAGGTCTAATTATTATTAAGTTTCCTTTTATTGTTTAGGACCGAAAATAAATTAAACTTTTCTAATTACTGAGATTTAAACAATCAACCTCTATTTTCAAAACGATCAGCGCAATGCTTTTTCTTTTTCTGAAACCGCAGATTTCAATTTTAACAAGGAATAATTCTGAAATAAAACTGCAAGCTCAACGATTCTAATTTAAAGCAAACAAAATCATAGCTGTTCAATCCAGCTGGTAAATGATTAAAAAAACCCAACCCACATCCACACACACCCACAGTGCTAAACTAATACGGCGAGAGCGACAACGTCGAATGAATGAAAGTGGCAGAGGTCTGATCTGCTGCCCTTTAAGACCACAGCTGACCTTCCTCAGAACGTCACAGTGGAGTGAAGAGACTCCAATAACATGAAGGTCCATGTGTATGAGAGTGGAAACAATCGGCCAGGTAAACAGGACCAGGATTACAGAGGTCGCAAGATCCACTGACAACTAAAGACCTCAGTGTCTGTGAAGGTTCTCAGTCATCCAGGTCATCGTAGTCAAAGGAGCTTGTAAAGAAAAGCGTCTGGACTTCTTTAAGTTGCTTGAAGACGTTTCACCTCTCATCTGAGAAGTTTCTTCAGTTCTAAGGTCAAATGGTGAAGAGTCCCAGATTTAAACCCAGTGGGAGTTTCCCCCCAAAAGGGGGACAAAGGACCCCCTGATGATCCTCTAATCGCCTGAGCCAAGTTGTGAAAATGGGTGTGGGTCACAATCAGCCAGGGTTTCGGGTGAGCTCATTGTGAAACCTGGCCCCATCCTATCATGTGATTTCCTGAGGTCAGATGGCCCAGGATGTGAGTGGGCGTTAAGGCGTCTGGGAAGGGAACTCAAAACTGGATTATAGATGGCAGACAGTTGGTGTCGTAAACCGCCGCCTCTGTTCAAAGATGGTCGCTCACAGTGGACATAAATGGCCTCTTTCACTCCTCTTTCAAACCATCTGTCCTCTCTGTCCAAAATGTGAACATTGGCATCCTCAAAAGAGTGACCTTTGACCTTTAGATGCAGATGGACTGCTGAGTCTTGTCCTGTGGAGGTGGCTCTTCTATGTTGTGCCATGCGCTTGTGAAGCGGCTGTTTGGTCTCTCCAATGTAGAGGTCTGGGCATTCCTCGCTGCACTGTACATGTGGTGCATGCTGTACAATGTAAAGACCTCAGTCTGACCCTGAAAGTGGAGTCTACACCTGCAACATCTACAACACATACAGAGCCATCCTGCTACAGAAATCAGTGATACTCAGTGTCAGAGGTGAGTGTAACAGCTGTTTGTCCACAGTGACTGAAAACAGGAGTGAAGATCTGCTGGTTACACAGCAGAGGCTATGATGGAGGATCAACCTCACTGATGTCTGTCTGTGTTCATGTTCTGGTTTCTTCTCAGTCAACAAAGTAGAGGCAGTGGAGGTGCCAGAGGGGGAGGGGTCTGTCCTGCTACCCTTTAAAACCACAGCTGACCTTCTTCAGGCTGTCACAGTGGAGTTGACACACAACAACATGAAGGTCCACGTGTATGAGAGTGGAAAACATCAGCTTGGTAAACAGCACCAGGGTTACATAGAGGTTACACAGAGATGAAGAAAGAGCCACTGAGAACTAAAGACCTCAGTCTGACCCTGAAAGACCTCCACCTCAGTGACAGTGGAGTCTATACCTGCACCATCTACAACAAGGATGGACACATGCTGCTACAGAAATCAGTGACTCTCAGAGTCAGAGGTGAGTGAAGAAGTCACAGGTCTCAGTGAGTATTTGCTAAATTATGCAATCAGACTAATAAATCATGTATGAAGAGATATTATATCTGTCATATAAAGACTGAACTCCACCAACAGAAGCTCCATCCCTGCACTCTTCTGGGCAGAGATCTCCGATGTTGGGATCTGCTGGAGCCACTCGCCTAGCTTGGGAGTCACTGCACTTAGTGCTCCGATTCACCGTCACCTTCACCCTCCACATCCTCTCGAGCTCTTCTCTGAGCCCTTGGTATTTCTCCAGCTTCTCGTGTTCCTTCTTCCTGATATTGCTGTCATTCGAAACCGCTACATCGATCACTACAGCTGTCTTCTTCTGTTTGTCTACCACCACTATGTCCGGTTGGTTAGCCACCACCATTTTGTCCGTCTGTATCTGGAAGTCCCACAGGATCTTAGCTCGGTCATTCTCCATCACCCTTGGGGGCATCTCCCATTTTGACCTCGGAACTTCCAGGTTAGGGTAACTGTGCATGTGGCTGCGTGTGAATTTGTATTCTGGAAGCTTTTGCCGTGTTGTAAATAGTTTGATGTAAATAGTTTGATGTAAATAATTGTCAATATTTCTTTTTTACTCGGTAGCTGTAGGGGTGAGAAGTAGTGATGGTGAGATGAAGCCTCGTGATGAACTGAAGCTTTCCATCGAAGTGGTCGACTCATGGTTCGAAGCATTGTGATGATTCATTTGCTCTACTGCGCCATGAAGTGGATGATTCAAGTGAAACAGGCTCTGTGATTATAATGATGTGTAAACCTCTAAACTGAATAAATAAATTGTTTTCGTGGTTATTTATCCCGAATATTGTCTCAGTATGTCTGATACAAAAGAGAAACTGGAAACTATCAGGACAGAGTTTTGGTATGATTGTGTAACTGTTAAGGCTGTGTGTCGTCACTGATTTCTAGAATCAATTTGATCCACAATTCGATTCAATTCGGGGAAATTTTGCCTCAGACAGTCAGAAATATTATAACTCAGATCATGCATCAGTACATTTCCATATTTTTGGCAGGAGGACCTGGCGTCCACATATGTGGACATCACATTTTGGGTTATTTAGACCAAAATACTCAATTTTGCTCTACATGGGCCTGATATCCACTTATGAGGATATTATACTGCTACTGTTCTATCAAAATTTTAAACAAATATCCTCATATGTGGCTCTTATTTTTCTTAAAAACAAAAATAAGGTAAAAAAAAAATCTGGTAATTCTTTGTTTTTACATTCATCGGGCTCCAATATGCCCAAATATCAAAGACAAATTAAAAATGCATGTTGTGGAACAGTTGAGGTCTTAGGAGGTTAAAAATCTAGAAATTCAAACCCAAGTTTGGGGAAAGACCCCGTCGACTCTGTGAGAGCAAACTGTGGTTCACTGCCCTGTGATGAAGCTACTGTGCTAAGTCAGGTGAGGTAGACCGGACAGCTCGGTCTTGCTGCCGAGATGTGGCATCCTGGGTGGGGAACAGGAAGCGTGGGTGAAAAGATCCGGAAACTACCACCTACACCCGTTGCTCAGGATCCCAATTGGGGCTAGAGGTGAGCCTGCAGGCCGGAGGAACAGACCAGTGGAAAAGGAAAAGTGCCGGAAAGTGCCAGCAAGAGGGCTGGACCTGGTTGGAGCCCTCCGATGATAGGCCATGTTTCCCACTTGATCACAGCACGGTGGCGCTGTGGTTAGCACTGTTGCCTCACAGCAAGAAGGTCCTGAGTTTGATTCAACCATCAGTCCGGTCTCTCTCTGTGGAGTTTGCATGTTCTCCCCGCGTCTGCCTGGGTTCTCTCTGGTACTACTGCTTCCTCCCATAGTTCAAACACATGCAGTCAGTGGAGTTAGGCTGCTCAGCAGGTAGTCTGCAAATGTGTGTGTGTAAAGTACTCAGAGTGGAGAAGCGCTGTATGAGATACATTTACTGAGTGGAAAGGTCAAAGGTCACAGCTCTATGAGAGAGCAGAAGAGTTAATCCAAGTCCAGCAGGAGGTCTGAGACCTTACCTGTAGGAGAACTCAGCAGGTAAAGGATGGATGGTTCTTACAGTGTTCTTCTACTCTGAGCACTCAACTCACACAACTGGCCTCATTCACACACTCATAAAAGCTCTGACTGGAGCAATTGAGCAACTGGTCTGGGGTCTGGGAGGTCCAGGAGGAGGTGAGTGAAGGTGGACAGGTGAGTCGGTGTTTCTCCAACTTCTCCTTAAAGGCAAACGTCAGTAAACAGAGGAGCTGAGACCATGACGGCCGTTACAACAAGGCGTTAAAGTGCCTGCAGGTGGGCTGCTCTCAGAGTTTCATCAGCTTCTCTGAGTCAGCATCTGTCATCGTGTCAGCCTGCTTCATTTAGAGCCTCCTGTCATGTGGAGCTTACATTTATCAGATTAACACCTGAACATGGTCAACATCTCTGATCCAACCCCAGCCTTGTGTGACCGAAGGATACTGTTTCCATGGTGATCTGATTAACCTCTGTCAGAGAGACAATAAAACACTGACCTCTACTGTGTGTGTGTGTGTGTGTGTGTGTGTGTCCTCACAGCAGAGGAGACAGTGTCTGATCTAACCCTTCATTGTTGTTGTGTTTGTCTTCATCTGTTCACTGAGCTCACTGTTCAGGACATTCCTGATGTGTCTTAATGTCACGCTAGCAGTGACAGGAAGTGAACTATACCCTGCTTGTCAAAATAAAAGCTATTTTTAATCAGAGTGCAGCATTGAGTCTGTGAAACCTCTGGACTATTGATCAGTTTAGTTAATCGGTCACATGCTGTTTGTGAACTGTACTAGGACTCATTGTTGATTCACTTTTTCTAATCTTTGGATTTATATCAAAGTTGATGAAAATGTTTTTCACTCCTAGTTTGAGTGTGGACTTTCATTCATTAGAATAACCTTGGTGTGTCCAATCTGAGCTCTTTAGGAACCCCAACAACAACCCCAATAATCCAGATGGACGGTTTCAGCTGTTAACTGGAGGAATTCCATCCAAACATCTGCTCTCACTAAATTCTTCCTCACCTACAGACTGTGTTCTTCATGGCTTTTAACTTGGAAATGAATGCAGTCATTGGTCTGCGTGCTGCTCTGTTCAGAGAGCTAAATGGCTGTTGACATTGTTTGATCAGAGCGTGTTATCCATTACTATGGTGACCATAAAGGTGAGAAAAAGGCAGAAACAGGAAGTGCTTGTGTCCAATCCTGAAGCCTGTCACCATTCTCCTCTCACAGCTTCACTGAGAAGCTGCAGCTTTACAGGAAACACTAGATCTTTGTTTCATACTGACTGTGTTTAGTACAATACTGCTGACAGAACCACCCACTCACTCCAACACTACTGACCACACAGTCTCCAGTCTGTAATCTGGACTCTCCTTAAGATCAGACAGCTGCTTCACATTTGGATCCTGCAGGTTGTTTCCTCTCAGGTCCAGCTCTCTCAGATGGGAGGGGTTGGACTTCAGTGCTGCTGCTAGATAATCACAGCTGATCTTTCACAAACCACAGCTCCTCATTCTGTATAAAGAATGAAAGATGTAAGTTTATCTGACAAAGTGAGTGTTTGAAATCATTCAGTGTTTCATAATTTGTTCAGAGCTGAAGAAGGTTCAGAATGTTTAAGTTTAGAAAATGTAAACTCCAAACAGCTGAAGCCAACAGGAAGCAGCTTCAAACAAACAGAACAAGAGAAAAAAAATGAATTTTTCACATTAAAGTCATACATTTATCATAAAAACATGAAAAAGACTTGAAAACGTCGTGTTTTTCCTTCAAGGAACCACATGGCTTCACTTTTAAAGGTGAAGTGTGAAAGAAATTGACATATTTGAAGTCCAACACCTTTTTCCAGTCACATTATTAAAGCAGGCAAACTACAAGCTCGTTTTCATTCCAACAAGTCAAGAAGTCAAGAAAGCCTTTATCTGTCACATGCAAGTTGCTCTGAAGCAAAAAGGGATCAAGATGTCATCCATGGTGCGTCTAATGAGCCCATTCTGAGAAGCCACAGCTCGCTCCATGGTTGCAATCAACATAGCGGGCAGCCTTGTGGGGATTTGAACAGCTGTTTCCGCTCACTTTATTCTTCGATAAGCCAGGGCCAAACCAGTACCGATCAACAAGAATCCTGTTATGGGAGGGTGTCAATTGCATTCAGGGACCAGTTGATCAAATCCATAATTCCTCTTTTAGGTTTTAGAGAATGGACCGTAAGTATGGAGGACCACAAGAGCCACGCGCATCGGAATAAAGATTTCTGTGCTTAAATAATGAATTGTAGAATAAATTCTGCATTTGTAAATTCATTTTTGAATTCCAATTTAATAAACTGCATTTCAAAATCCATTTCCCTTTCCTGTTCACTCAGGGATTAACTTCTGGATTAATTTCTGGATTAGCTGCTGGATTAACAATTTCATTTTAAAAATCGTGTGGCTATTCAAATTAGGCACACCGTGGGATGTAAGGAGCTTTCTGATTGGTTGGTCAGACACAGGCTGTCTGCCAGCCTGGATTTTTCTAGCTCATAGCTTCGCCCTGCTAAGAAGCGTGTGTGCTTGTACAAAGGCCGTTCAGCCTCGGGATTTACACTCGGCTCGACAGGGATATGTGAAGAATGAAGGGACCCTGCAGCGAAACGGAGAGCCAACATCTGACTGAGTGCCTGTTTACTCAGTCTGACCACCTGTTGAAGGTAACATGCTAACGTGGCTAACGCTAGCATCACCGCACGTAGCCCCGTTATTTTAAGGTCATCTTAGTTTATGAAAATTTTACGTCCCAGCTGTACGAGCTCGCTACGTGTTTTGTAAGCTGCTGTGCTCTTCACAAATAAAGCTGGAAGCAGCTCAGACTGTTAGAACCAGCACTGAGGCCCGTTACAGTTATACAGTGTTAGAGCAATGGCTGCAACCTACAGCCTTTAAACTAGCGATTACAATGCTGACAGTAAACTCGTCAGTCCAGATGTTACCACATTACTTTGTGATACTTAAAACAACTGAGACAGGCTGATTAAAATAACAGCTGTCAGTTCTCTCATTCCTTATATCAAGACTGGAGATCACACTACTGATTTCAGTTCATTTAATATGTGAGAGCACAGATTCATTCTCAACTGGACATAAATGATGATCAAAGGTTGTATATATGATGAATTCATCAAATCCCAGCCTCTAACACAGTGCGCTGAATCTTAGCTTTGAATGTCCAGTATATTCTAATCAGTGCAATGTAAGCATTCACTGAACCTACAGTATCTACACCTGTGTGGCAAATGTGTAGGAAAATGTCCAGGAAACGTCGGTGCACAAAAACTCCAGGAAATAATCTGTGTATTCCTCTGACTGCAGTGAGATGCTGCACCAAGGAGAGCTTGAGTTTAACCAGCAGCCACTGCGTCTACCCCGACGCCTTCACCCGGGAGGTAGCATGACAGCACGGCATAGGCCGGTCGGGATTTGTGACAGCAGCGGGCACCAGGAATTCTGTCCTCCGTTAGCAAACGGATCTGTGTTTTGAACTTCAGAGATTTAGAAGCGATTGGCGATCGTACACCAGTAGAGAGCAGATCTCCTGAGTGTCACATGACAGGAACAAAAACAAACAAAACTGACAGCCACAGACGAGCAGCCACGTACACCGGCGCCATCTTGATCCCCATTTAAGGCTGCAATGAGCTGCTACTCAGAGAAAAATAATATTTGTTGCTACTGGACTGATTCCCCAGAGCACAGCAGTAAGTGCTGAAAGAAGGTGGTTAGTGAGCTGCTGGTCAAAGTGGAGAGTCAGTAACAGCTCAGCTGTAGAAGAACACCAGACCTCAGGAACAGCTCTGTGATTGGTGGCAGAGCATCTGCTCTCCATATAAGGACTCTGAATCACTGAAGCTGCTCAGACCAGCTGATCCTGGAAAAGGGCTGTGATGCTCACATTAGTCATGTGACCTCAGTCACTATCAGACAAATCCTGCCAGTTCAGATCTACAAGAGCAGCTCTGTGTTAAACCTTCAGGATGTGGGTGATGCCTCTAATGTGCTCCATCAGTGTGAGTTCAAGGCTCTGCTACCAAAGTGTTGTACATGGATGAAAGATGAGCTGATGCAAAGTTCCTCAGCAGATTCTGAGCTGTGAGAAAGATGAAAGGAGGCCACAGAGTCCAGCAGTGTTTGGGAGATACTTACCTGAATGACTGAGCATCGAAACAGGATTCATTATTGTTATTGATAAGATGAACACAATAACTGAATGTGTGACTGTGGTGTTACTGAGTTACAGCTGAAGGTGATGGCTGCTGCTTCCACTTCCTGGTCTGCTCTGTGGAAACGCACACACACACACACATTATAAAACATATACACACCTTCTCTGTCCTTCATCCTTAAATATGCACAGTACACACACAGACCACAGGCAGCAGCCGGGATGATCAGCTGAGAGGAACTGTCAGTCTGACATTATTCACAGTATGAAGGTAAAGCCATGCATACCTCCATTAAACATACTAAAGTCACACTGGGAAAAGCATCAGCTACTGATTGTGAGAGGGTCAGGAAGTCTCTGACTGACTCTGATGTGTTTAGGACAGCAAAGTACCAACCAGCAGCTCCATTATCAAATCACCCAGGACTACAGGACTCAGCTCTGAGACACATCAGGACCTCACAGGGACTGACTGACACAGGCTGTTAGATGTAACAAAGACAGACACCAATCTGGGATGTTGGAAACAAACTTTTATTAAACACAGGTCCTTTCTTTATTACATGTATATGGATCCTTTAAAGTCATTCACATGTTTGTAGAAGAATGAAAACAGCAAAACTAATACTCAAAGTACAAATCTGCTTCTCCACGATCAACACTGACTAATTAAGATTCAGGAATAACTGATGAAGCCTCAGCAGGCTCTGAAAGAGGAGCAGAGTGAAGGATGAAGGTCGTCCATCAGACCGAGTGTGTCCTCAGCTTCCTGTTCAGAGACAAACACCACTGATGTCAGCTGTTCACCTCTGACCTTTACTAACACACCTGTGTGTGAATGTTACCTGCTCTGACTGATGATTACACAGCACATGGATCAGCTGACTGCTCTGTAACACACACACACACACACACACACACACACACACACACACACACACACACACACACACACACACACACACAGGGTTAGAGTATCACACACCTGTATGTGTGTTTCACATGTTTATATCTTCCAAGTTAGCTCAGTGGTGCTCCTCGCTGCCCCTACAGGCCTCTGCAGAAATTACAGTGTACAACACACACAGGGATTCATGGATACTCTGCTTCTGTTACACACACCTCTGAGTCAGTGCAGATTATTATGTATGCCAAAGTAAAAGCAGCTGCTGTTCTGAACACACACAGCCTAGAAGTAATGCATTTATTACTTCCAGGCTGGACTACTGTAATTCATTATTATCAGGAAGTCCTAAAAACTCCCTGGGTGTCTGTCCCATTGCTACGAGCCATTCAATCCCAGTATATAAATCAATCAATATCAATATATAAATCAATCAATATCAATATATAAATAAAATTGAACTGACTTATGGTGAGTGCCATGCTGTGTCAGTATGGTGGTTACTATGGTTACCTTTCCTCTTGCCAGCTGTTTTCTTGCTTTTGATGACCACCTGACCAAAAGCGACGTCCTCAGGACCTGAAGACAGAGAGATGGATGGAGTGACTGGAGACAGAGTTCGGTCACAGCCGATATCTACAGACAAGCTGCTCTGTGAGGATTGTCAGTCCTCAAGCTCATGTTTATTATTATTATTATTATTATTATTATTATTATTATTATTATTATTATTATTTTAAGATTTGCAGTTTTCTTCTTTTTTTAAATAGTTGAATTTTTTGATCGGGACAAGTTTAATCAGTTGTTCATAAAGTTTGTTTCCATATTCTTGAAGCAGGTTGTAGCTGTCGCATTGAAATGTAATTATTATGTGATTGCAATGTTCAAAATGAGGTGTTTAATCTGGTTCCTATGTTGTGTTGTTGCCACCTACTGGTGGACCTGAGTATGGCGCTTGTATTTGAGTTGTAATTTTATTTTGCTGTGTTTTCATTTCTTATTTAAACGTAGTTTTTCCAAGGTGTTTGCTGGTGAAAAGAAGATTAAAATACTGGTTAAACATCAGTTGGACCATGGCCCTTTATTCTACTCCAAACATGAAAAACCCTCAGGAGCAGTTATACAGATTGACCTTTAGTTAGACTGTCTTTGTCTTCAGAGAGATAGATACAGAGATAAAGTCATGGCGACAGAGAGATGTATTATATCTATCTCTAGATATGTATATACACAGAGGATGAGAAACTAACAACTCAGGAACTTCAGCAACACTTAAAAGTAAAGAGGAACAACTTTATTAAGTGACCAATGCATTTATGTGGCCTTCATTGGTGTTAGGGTTTTCCCTCTGGTTTCCATCCCCTTACACAAAGGCTAACTTTGTGTATTTAAGTCCTCTGTCATCCTGTTGCCACGTTGTCCACATTAGCTGTGTGTTTGCATGGCTGTTCCCTCACTTATGCCTAGTTGTTAGTGATGGCCAAATGAAGCTTCTGAAGTGCTGAAGCTTGGATTAAAAAGGGTTAATAATTTGAAGCTTTTCAACACTGTCCTCTTTGGTGACATCTGCTGGACAAACATATGAACAGCAACCGAATCTACAAGCTCCCTGTAACTGCTTCATTATGAGTGACCGCTCTGCAGAGCTGTTTCTGTTTGATATCATGTGACAGTTCTGTCAGATATCGGGCTCATATGGTGCTTTGACCATTAAAAAAACGATGTCATGTCTATTTTCATAATAAATAACTTAGATGAATTAAACCTTCCTTGCTTCAACATGTGTATTGCTGTGTTGTCCTTTTGCTTGTGACTTCTTAATGTTTTTTATTAATGAAATAAATAACATATATAACATTATAAGGGGTGGGTTTTGATTATCGATTTTCTGATTAAAATCGATTCTAGCTTGGATAACATGATATCGATTCATTACAATCCTGAATCGATTTTTAAATATAAATTTATTTTTAACCAGAAACGCCAGAATCTCAGGTTTAACCTCACAAAATGTCGACAACAACCAAACAGCTAAAACAGTAAATGAGAGCAGCTACACGGATTCTGAACAAAGACGTAAACACAGAGCAAAGACCCGCCGATGCATCAGAATCAGTGAGATGTGGCTTTCTCACGACACGCTGTTGGAGCTGAAAGCCGACAGCTCACAGATCCTGATGCGTCAGCGGGTCTGTGCTCCGTGTTTACGTCTTTTTTTGCGCTAGACTCTGAAGCTGCAGGTTTCATCTCTCTCCAACCAAAATTTACTGAACCAGCAGCCAAAGAAGATCCAAACTACGCTTCACATAAACATCGTCATGAATTCCTTCTTCCTTTTGCTGTTTTGCTTCCACCACGATAAAATCACACTCATGCACAGCTCTCTCTCTCTCTCAGTGTACTTCTAGAACAGTTTCCCGTCTAAAAATCTGTGTTATCTGTATTATTCGCTTGCCTATTACGCACCAGTCTACTGTTATGTACAGCGCCTGTCATGGTCCTGGGGTGTTAGACCCAGCCTTTTGTGTTTTATATTGGTATCATCTTATGTTTTGGGTTCATTCTTGTTTTCTTGTTCTTAGGGGTTTTGTGTTTAGTGTTGTGTATACCTACCTGTGTCCTCCCCCAGTGCTCTGTTCATGTCCCTGAGTTTGTGTTTGTGAATTTCCTGTTTTACTTTTACACTCAGTCAATAAAGCTCACTCGCAGCACAGCTTTTGCCAGCATTTGGGTCCTTTTACGCAACACAACACAACTGCCCGCACTGGCAGCACCGTCGGACACAGTTTGTTTGTTTGTTTGTTTTAAATTTAACTGACTTCCAACAAGAAAGTCTTATTTCTGCTGTTTAATATTGAAGAAATTGAAACCTTTTAAAATGATGACAGATTACAAACTCTCAGCTGTGTCTGTAATCAAACCTCTGTAACTTTGCTTCACTTCAGCAGCATCAGGTAATGTTCACATGTTGATTCATGGTTTTCTTCAGTTTTCCTTCTACTGCAGAATATTTTTAAGATTATCTGCTATAAAAAGCCAGAACAGGAAAATCTGCTTCATGTTTTTCTGTTTTATCCTCAGTTACTTTGACACAAAGACATCTGCTGTGATGCTCACACCTCTGATCAAGTCTCACAGTGTCAGCTTAGTTTCTATAGATACAAAAATATGGATATGTACTGATTAGTGATCAGAATGATAATATTTATGTCTGAGGCAAAATTTCCCTGA
>NC_086229.1:33112408-33182408 GCF_036321145.2 Pelmatolapia mariae
TAGCACAGCACCAACAGAAACTGCAAAAGAATGTAAGCAGACATAGAAATATACCATATATACACATATACAAATACAGAGACATATATAAATACAAAGTATATCATAGTGATAAATAGGAAGAACCATTGAATTGCACATTTCAACTATTGTGAGTCTATTGCACTGCTGAATATAAAAAAAATTGCACAGTGAAAGGCCACTACAGATTAGTTGTCCCCCCCTCCTTTGTCCCCCTGTCTCCCCTCACTCTCCCCTCCAGAGAGGAGTTAAACAGTCTGATGGTGTGTGGGACAAAGGAGTTTTTAAGTCTGTGGTTCTTGACTTTGAGAGAAGCAACCTGTCACTGAACAGACTCCTCTGGTGTTTTATGGCCGTGTGCAGAGGATGCCCAGCATCGTGCATAATGTCCAACAGTTTCTTTAGGACACAAAAACAGACCCAGTGATGAAGCCCATTAGACTGGATGTAGACTGGTGTATTGGTATACAATATACACAGAATAATAGAAGTTTTATTATTCTTAATATTTATACTCACTATGAATCATGTCAAAATGAGGAGGAATACCTCAGTAGGCTGGCTTTTATTAATGCATTTATTCAAGACAATGATATGTTTTGGGTGATTTTAATGCTGATCTCACAGACAGCAGTTCTCAGTTTGCTAACCACTTAACCCACTTTTGTGAAGTTAATAATCTTATCCTGTCTACCAAAGTGTTACTGCCTGCAGACAGCTACACATACATAAGTGAAGCCTGGCATAGTACATCATGGCTGGAGCACTGTATGTGTACAGCTGATGGACATGCAGCTTTAGACAACATGACTATCAGGTATGAGGTAACTGTGTCAGACCATATACCTTTTGGTTTTACTGTGAATGTGGAACAAATGCCAGCAACAACTGGAAATAATATTGCTACCAGTGTAAAATTAGACTGGTCAGCATTTAGTGAAGATGACTTCTTAGCTGATCATAGTAATACTGATATACATCTGAACAACATTTCTTTGCCCAGAGAAGCTGTTTTGTGCAAGGATGTCAACTGTAAGAATGCTGTGCATAAACTCTGCTCCATGTATGATGATATAGTGACTGCTCTGTATGAATGTGGCACACTGCTTGATAAACAATATAAGCATAAGAAACCTAACATCAGACCTAGAAAGAACTCGTATCCATGTACCACGATGAAGCTCGTGTAGCTTATAAATGTTGGGCCATGGCTGGAAGAGCTAAACAAGGCCCAGAATTTGAACAGAAAAAATGTGTGAATGCCAGATACAAGTACGCTGTTCGCTTTCTAACTAAAAATGAGCAAATGCTGAGAGCAGCTTCTTTGGCCAGGAAAACGCTGTGTAATAATGTGACATCTTTGGAAAGAGGTGAAAGCTCTGTGTAAACCATCTCTACCATCAACTGTTGAAGCTGTTTCTGGGGCAGATAACATTGCAGCATTGGAGATGTCACGGTCCCCGTGCCTCACCAGCTGACTCCGTGTTAGGCAACATGTTTTTGTTCTCTCTCTCCCTCTTCCTCCTGCCGTGGCGGTGCTCATTGCGGGCTCCGCCCCTGGCCCACGCACCTGTGCTCATCATTGCAACTGTCACTGATTGTAGTAATCAGAAGAACTTCTTAAGATGGCAGACCTACGCTACTCGTCCCTGGAACGTTGAGCCACCAGCATCAGTTATCTGCAAGTCTGAGTCTGACCTCGTACTAATTGGATTTTTCTGTATGTGTGTAGATCTTCCCTGGACCCGTCCCTGTATCTTTGAGTGAGCGAGTGAGCGAGAGGAGCGTTGGAGGAAAAGGAGTGGGATCGTTGCTGAGAGAGTGGAGTGTATTTTCGGACCCTTCCTCTTCCCCTCGGACCCTGGAGCCCCAGACCCCTCTCCCGAACACTTTGTATATATTATCACCTGGTGAAATCACTGTAAATAAACGCACTGTCAGTTTTTGCAAAGGTCTCCTGGTCTGCGCCTGAGTCCACCTACAAAACCCTGTCAGGAGACAGCATTACAGTGTGTTGTTTAACTGTATAAAAAGTGAGTCATATGAGGACAATTCTGACATGAGTAATGACACAATAAGTGTAAGGACACATGAAGTATATGAAGCCACTCATAGGTTATCTGATAGTAAAGCTTCTGGTTTGGATCACATCACCGCAGAACATTTAAAACATGCTAGTTTAAGGCTAGCTCCTCTTCTAGCGCTCTGCTTCACTGGGTTTATGGTTCATGGCATATTACCAGACTCAATGCTGTGTATTTTACTGGTACCAGTTATGAAGGACAAAGCTGCAACAGTGAGCTGTCTGGATAATTACAGGCCGATTGCACTAGCCAGTATTTTATCTGAGGTGTTAGAAAGAATCTTGTTTGACAGAGTTAGTGTGTTCATCTCTTCTCTGGATAATCAGTTTGGCTTCAAACCAAAGCACAGCACTGACATGTGCATATATGCACTCAAGGAAATAGTCAGTTTGTATAGGGCTAAACATTCATCTGTCCTCATGTGTTTCATTGATGCCTCTAAAGCTTTTGATCGAGTGAACCACAGAAAACTTTTTGATAAATTGAAGAGACGGGGAGTTCCTCAATACATCGTGAGGATTCTCTCTTACTGGTACGCTCATCAGAACATGCAGGTTAAATGGGGAAGCAGTATTTCTGCCCCCTTTGGTGTCAGCAATGGTGTTAGACAGGGTGGGATTTTGTCTCCAATTTTATTTAATTTATATGTTGATGATCTGTCCATACAGCTGACAGCCTGTAACACTGGGTGTATATTAGGTAAAACATTGATAAATCATCTTATGCATGCAGATGACCTGGTTGTTTTTAGTCCAAGCAGTGCTGGGTTACAGGAGCTTCTTAATGTCTGTACTGAATATGGTGTGCAATATGACATAAAGTACGATGCAGTTAAAAGTGCTGTCTTGATATGTACCGAGCAGGATAAACAGCTAAATTTCCCTTTGTTTAAACTGGCCCCCAAAACTCTTGAAGTTCATAAAAAGGTGAAATACCTCGGTCACTTTATTACTGAGCAAATAAATGATGATGATGATGATGATATATACAGACAGCGGTGTAAGCTCTATGTGCAGGCAAATACTATTGCACGCAGCTTTTGTTCACTTCCAGCTAAAGTGGCTTTGTTTAAAGCGTATTGCACACCGCTATATACTGCCCCCTTGTGGTCATCCTACAAACAATGTAGCATGCATAAGCTGCATGTTGCATATAATGATGCGATGAGAATTCTTTGTAGGATAATTAGAGGGGGTAGTGCCAGCCAGATGTTTGTAGCTGTGGGTGTTTGGACCTTTCAAGCACTTTTAAGGAAGTTAATGTTTAATTTTAGAGAACGACTGGATGGTTCTACTAACAGTGTAATTTTAGCACTCACAGATCTGACAGTGAGTGGTTCCCGTTACTCATCCAGTCTGAGAAAGCACTGGTTGAAGTGTTTGTGTACTTATAGATTTCTTTTAGGTAATTGTGTTTTATGTATAATATGATTTTATATTTTTTTAAATGTTTCATAACACACACACACACACACACAAATATAATTTATTTATTTATTTACTTACTTATTTTTTTAAGGTTTAAGGTTTTTAAGGTTAATACCTTACACACATCCCCCTGGATGTGTGTTTTTTTGTCTTGTTTGCCACTAAAGATTGAATTAGTGTCCTTTTCTCTGCCACTGTCACCAGAGTGTCCAGCTTCATGCCAACCACAGAGCCAGCCTTCCTGATTAGTTTCTCCAGCCTGGATGAGTCCTTCTTTGCTGTCCTGCTCCCCTCCTACTCCTGCAACCACCGACTGGTAAAACATCCTCAGGAGCTTCCTGCAGATGTTAAAAGACCTCAGCCTCCTGAGGAAGTACAGTCGGCTTTGGCCTTTTTTATACAGGTGCTGCGTGTTGCATGACCAGTCCAGTTTGTTGTCCACCCACAGCCCGAGGTACTTGTATGTGTTGACCACCTCCACCTCCTCTCCCTCCATCTGAACTGGCAGTGGACCTGGTCTGGACCTCCCGAAGTCCACAACCAGTTCCTTGGTCTTTGAGGTGTTGAGTTGCAGATGGTTTGTGTGACTCCATGTGACGAAGTTCTTCACCAGACTTCTGTACTCCTCTTCCTGATCATCCCAGATACACCCCATTATGGCCGTGTCGTCTGCAAACCTCTGAATATGGCATAATTCAGAGTTGTAGCAGAAGTCAGAGGTGGAGAGGGGACAGCCCTGTGGTGCTCCTATGCTGCTGACCACAGGGTCAGACGTGATGTCCTTCAGCCTGACGTACTGTGGTCTGTCAGTGAGGTAGTCGGAGATCCAAGCAACCAGGCAGGGGTCCACCTGCATCCTGTTCAGTCTCTCCTGGAGCAGACAGGGCCGGATTGTATTAAAGGCACTGGAAAAGTCCAGAAACAGGATCCTGACCGTGCCTTTTCCCTTGTCCAGGTGTGAGTGGGCTCTATGTAGGAGGTACAGGATGGCATCCTCCACTCCAACATCCAGTAGTGGGTCCTGGGCATGTTGTACCTGTGGTTGGAGGAGGCTGAAAAAGAGCTCTAGTCTTCATAAGATGTGACGTCAGTGCCACCGGTCGGAAGTCATTCAGCTTATTGGGCCGGTTCTTTTTGGGGACTGGGACGATGCACGATGTCTTCCAGAGGGCGGGCACTCTCCCCAGTCGCAGGCTGAGGTGGAAGATTCTATGTAGCAGCTATCCAAGTTCAGCAGCACATGCCTTTAGCATCCTAGGACACACCTTGTCTGGGCCTGCTGCCTTCCTTTACAATTACAATTCAGTTTTATTTATACAGCACCAAATCACAACAACAGTCACCTCAAGGTGCTTTATATTGTAAGGTAGATCCTACAATAATAGATACAGAGAAAAACTCAATGATCATGTGACCCCCTATAGGCCCTTTCACATCGGACACTACATGCGCTGTGCTTACCACTAGCTAGGGCAAAGGACCCAAAATCTCTGTTTGCCTGGTGGCTGTATTATTGCTAGTACGTCACTTTTTTGCAGCCGCTTCACGTGTACTAGATGTGTTTGCTCTCTGTCATTTTACAGAGCCACCATCGAGAGCTTACTAACCTATTGCATATGCATCTGGTACACTAGCTGCACAGTGGCTCAGAGGAAACTTGACAACATAAGACACGCAGTATGAAACACATAAAGGGTGAGACAAACTGAAATACAGGGCAAATCTAATAAACAAATAAACTTAGCTAACCTACAGAACTTAAAGATAAACATCAATATCCAAATAACTAAAACTAAAAACGCTGGGTCAGCATACACAGGAACGTGACAACCTGCTGTCTTAAAGCTCAAAACATCATAAAAGATGCCTCAAATCCTGGCCTCTCTCTGTTTGAACTGTTGCCCTCAGGCAGACGGTACAGAGCAATCAGTGTAAGGACTAATAGACTCAAACACAGCTCTTATCCAACTGCAATAACACGTCTGAATACTGCTACAAAGAAATGTTCATCACGCCACTCTTGTATTAATCTATGTGCTGACTGAAGCATGTATGTGGGAATGTATGTGAATGTTTGCTCATACTATTCTTATTAGCACTTTAAGTATTTCATTCATTGATTTTATAGAATTTTATTGTTTTATTTATATTTTCACATTTTTAGGGATGATGCGCTGACCGGGGAGCACTTTTAATTTCGTTGTACCTGTGACAATGACAACAAAGACATTCTGATTCTTCTAAAACATAGATCTCTCTGGCTTTGTATCAATATTTCAATCAAAACTTTGTAGAGCCACCTTTCACTGTAATTACAGCAGTGAGTCTTTCGGGGTATGTCACTACCAGCTTTGCACATCTAGAGACTGAAAAATTTGCCCATTCTTCATTGCAAAACAGCTCCAGCTCAGACAGATTGGATGGAAAGTGTCTCTGAACAGCAGTTTTCAAGTCTTGCCACAGATGCTCAATGGGATTTAGGTCTGAACTTTGACTGGCCCTTCTAACACATGGATATTCTTTGATCTAAACCATTCCACTGAAGCTCTAACTGTATGTTTAGGGTCATTGTCTTGCTGGAAGGTCAGTCTCCATCCCAGTCTCAAGTCCTTTGCAGCCTCCAACAGGTTTTCTTCCAGAATTGCCATGTATTTAGCTCCATCCATCTTCCCATCATCTCTGACCAGCTTCCCCATCCCCGTAGAAGAAAAAAGCCCCACAGCATGATGCTGCCACCACCATGTTTCACAGTGGGGATGGTACGTTCAGGGTAATGAGCAGTGTTACTTTTCTGCCACACGTAGCACTTTCATTTAGGTCAAAAAGTTCACCTTTGGTCTCGTCTGACCAGAGCACCTTCTTCCATATGTTTGCTGTGCCCCCTACATGGCTCCTGCAAACTGCAAACAGGACTTCTTCTGTCTTTCGGTCAACATTGGCTTTCTTCTTGACACTCTTCCATATAGGCCAGATTTGTGGAGTACACAACTTACAGGTGTCCTGTGGACAGATTCTCCCACCTGAGCTGTGGATTTCTGCAGCTCCTCCAGAGTTGACCGTGGGCCTCTTGGAAGCTTCTCTGACCAGAGCTCCCTTTGCTCAGTTTGTCAGTTTAGGTGGACGGTCATGTCTTGGTAGGAGCATAATTTTTCCATGTTTGCATGATGGATTGAACAGTGCTCCTTGAGATGTTAGGATAGCTCGGGATATTTTTTTATAACCCATTCCTGCTTTAAACGTATCTACAACTTTATCCCTGACCTGTCTGGGGGATTCCTTGGTCTTCATGAAGCTGTTTCTTCACTAATGTTCTGTAACAAACTACTGAGGCCGTCACAGAGCAGTTGTATTTATGAGACTAAATTACACACAGGTGAACTTGATTAGTTAATTAGGTGTCTCCTAAAGGCAATTGATAACACTGGATTTTGTCTACAGGTTTTCAGAGTAGAGGTGGCTGAATACAAATGCACACCACACTTTTCAGATATTTCTTTGCTTAAATTTTGAAAAAGATTTTTAACTTTTGTACCACTTTACAACTATGTGCTACTTTGTGTTGGTCTACCACAGAAAATCTCAATAAGAAACATTTAATTTTGTGGTTGTAAGCTGACAGAAAGTGTAAAAGTTCAAGGGGCATGAATACTTTTTCAAGGCACTGTAGGTGCTAAATGATTCAGGTATATCTTTGTTAATTTAATGAACCCTTTGAAAAAATAATTTAGAAACTAGGCCATTACCAAGGACTAATTCTGTTTACATTATACATGCTTCCCCCCTTAGGCAGTATCATCAGAAGACATAGCATGCATTTTCACTGCTATGCAGATGACACCCAACTATATCTACCAATGAAGCCAGGTAACACACACCAATAGTGGTAAATTTCTGTCCCAAACCTTGAAAAGATAATTCTTCCACTTCTTAATGTGAGCTGTCCAGATTTATTTCTGACTCGTACATACAAACAAACGATGTCATGGTCAAAAAACTATTTTCTGCTACAGCACACATTTCCATTGCCATACTCGCGCATTCTAACCTGCTCCCACACATGTGTCGTAATGTTTATCTTACCCAACAAAATTAAACATGCAGCATTTATTCTCTGACAACATCTTATACAGAATCAAACATGTAACATAAAAACTCAAACAGTATGAAAAATATTGTAACGATGGTTAAAGGTTATTTTACAGCGACAGGTTGGCTATCTCTGTGCACTGTTGTTGATTCTTAAAGGTACATGTTTGGTTGTGCTGCAGGAAAAAGGGAGTTAGTGTGTGCGGGAAGGGGAGGGGGCTTCTTGTTGTTATTGTCCGGGCCTGAAGAGAGTGTGTTGTACCGGAGGACTCTCCCTGCGTTCAGGGTTCCTCCTTTACCAGGTGTAACAGTTAAGTTTAACATCCAGGCATCCATGAAAACAGAATTTATTACATTTAACGGAGTTAGAAGTTAGCAGGAAGTTAGCTCGCTAGCTTCCACCTAAACATGATATAGCATGTTCTGACTGAGAGATTTGTGAAACAAATTCAAACGTATAGCTCTGCTATCACTTCCAACATAGATGAAGACAGAAAACTAAACAGCAGTGACATTTGTAGGGTTACTGAAGTTGGGCTAGCTGGTATATGATGTGCTACATGATTGCTAGCAACACAGCTATGTTAGCATAGCATAAACACAGTGAAACTGGAGGATGAACGCTAAGTTTTCCACTTGATAAAAGTTAACGTGAGGGTTCCCGATGGTTAGGGACAAATGCACTCGCATGGCAGGATGCTGTAAACGGACCAAACTTCAGTCAGGAGAACAACTGAGATAATCCATCCACAATACGAGGTTAGTCATTAATATACTGCTGCATGTGTAGCTGTTGCTGTTCTGTGAGTCTATCGTGCAAGTGGTGTGATATGCCCATGTAGAAAGGACGGCACTGCAACGCTGGACTTGCCCTTACTCTGGGCTCCCTCTTTATTCTGGCAACTGGTACAAAGAAAACAGCACACAGTCGTCATTAACAGTGTGCAAGGCAACTGCAACATTCAGTTCACCAGCTTGGGAGTATTTTCCTTTTGCTTTTTTTTCCAAACATAACACTTAACAAATGAAAAAGATACAACACAACATCAACAAAGTCTTTCTTTAAAAGTTCTAGCTGAAACCAAACCTGTGATCGTATAGTGGCAGTATTATTTATTTTTCTCCTTTTTCCTAACCAACAACAACAATAACATATAAAACAGCTTTTCTATTATAAAACAATCATCATTGTTCATCTTTTTTTTCCCTATACAACAGCGTCAATTAAAACTTATACTTAACAGCGCCTACCTGGTACAAAGAAAACAGCACACAGTCGTCATTAACAGTGTGCAAGGCAACTGCAACATTCAGTTCTGTTAAAAAGAATTAGAACAATTACAATCACACAGAGAAACATTCGAGCTGAGTGCAAGTCAAAAAGCACCCGACTAGCTAACGAGTATTAGCTTAGCTTTTTTTTTTTTTTTTTGTATTAGCTTAGCTTAGCATGCTAACTAAAAATGCTACTCATGAATAAAGTTACTACCCATGCATCAAAATGCCTGTAACTTTCAGGATACATGCTAGTACTGCTTACAATCAAAATACATGTTGACAATTACCACTATAAGAATGTTTTCATTAATACACATACACAATTGACAACAGTATCGCTCACAAGCACCTACCACCAGCTTGGGAGTATTTTCCTTTGCTGAGGCATGCGCTGTGCAGCGATTAGGAACCTTAACAGTTGCAGTTGCGGTATTTGTCCACCAGGTGGCTCCAACTATTCACAAAGCACATCAATATTGAGGAAATTCATTAAGCTATTTTCTAACTCTGTTACACATGGACTGAGCTGTAGTTATATCGAAAGGTTTTAAAAACCGAGCTTTAAAATACATAGTGGTGATAAAAACCGAGACAGGCCGACAGTAACTGTTTTTTTGGGGGGGAGGTTGAGATTAAATAGAAGAAGATACAAAGCAAATAAAACATGTTAAAAACACAAAAGCCAAAATAAACATAGGATAGTTTGTTCCCGGAAGCAGGAATCATCACGTCATCACTTAAAGACCGGATTAGTTAAACTGCAGGAATGTCTTAAAGACATAAAGACCTGGATGGCCGCTAACTTTCTGCTTCTTAATTCAGATCAAACTGAGGTTATTGTACTCGGCCCTGAAAATCTTAGAAATATGGTATCTGACCAGATTCTTACTCTGGATGCCGTCAACGCACATATTAAACAAATATGTAAGACTGCTTTCTTCCATTTGTGCAACATCTCTAAAATTAGAAATATCCTGTCTCAGGGTGACGCTGAAAAACTAGTTCATGTATTTATTACTTCCAGGCTGGACTACTGTAATTCATTATTATCAGGAAGTCCTAAAAACTCGCTGAAAAGCCTTCAGTTAATCCAAAACGCTGCAGCAAGAGTCCTGACAGGGACTAGAAAGAGAGAGCATATTTCTCCTGTTTTGGCTTCCCTTCATTGGCTTCCTGTTAAATCCAGAATTCAAAATCCTGCTCCTCACATACAAGGTCTTAAATAATCAGGCCCCATCTTATCTTAATGACCTTGTAGTACCATATCACCCTATTAGAGCACTTCGCTCTCGCTGCAGGCCTACTTGTTGTTCCTAGAGTATTTAAAAGTAGAATGGGAGGCAGAGCCTTCAGTTTTCAGGCCCCTCTTCTGTGGAACCAGCTTCCAGTTTGGATTCAGGAGACAGACACTATCTCTACTTTCAAGATTAGGCTTCAAACTTTCCTTTTCGCTAAAGCATATAGTTAGGGCTGGACCAGGTGACCCTGAATCCTCCCTTAGTTATGCTGCAATAGGTGTAGGCTGCTGGGGGATTCCCATGATGCATTGAGTTTTTCTTTTCCAGTCACCTTTCTCACTCACTATGTGTTAATAGACCTCTCTGCACTGAATACTTGTTATTAATCTCTGTCTCTCTTCCACAGCATGTCTTTATCCTGTTTTCCTTCTCTCACTCCAACTGGTCGCAGCAGATGGCCCCGCCCCTCCCTGAGCCTGGTTCTGCCGGAGGTTTCTTCCTGTCAAAAGGGAGTTTTTCCTTCCCACTGTCGCCAAAGTGCTTGCTCATAAGGGGTCATATGATTGTTGGGTTTTTCTCTGTATCTATCTATTAATATAGAATATACTGTACAATATAAAGCGCCTTGAGGCAACTGTTGTTGTAATTTGGTGCTATATAAATGAAATTGAATTGAATAATATTAGATCTGTGAAATGATTATGGGTAATTTTTTCTCTAATGATTAAAATTTTATTTGTGAAGAAGTTCATGAAGTCATTACTAGTTAACGTTAAAGGGATGGTTGGCTCAGTAGAGCCAACCATCCCTTTAGACAACCATTTAGAGATGATCCTCTAAATTTGTGACACGCCATTTCCTCTCCAGCTTACGAGTTATCTGCTTTAGGCTACGTGTTTGAGAATTATACCACGGAGTCAGGTACTTCTGATTTGAGGCCTTAGTTTTCACAGGAGCTACAGTATCCAGAGTCGTACGTAGTGAGGAGGTAAAATTATTAACAAGATAATCGACCTCTGTTGGAGTAGAGTTCAGATAGCTGCTCTGCTCTGTGTTGGTACAGGGCATTGAAGATGATAACAGTGGGTGGATTATATTCTTAAACTTAGTTACAGCGCTTTCAGAAAGACATCTACTTTGATAAAGTCTACTCTCCACTGCTGTGTAATCAATTATTGTAAATGTGAATGTTATCAGGAAATGATCAGACAGCAGAGGGTTTTCAGGAAACACTGTTAAATGTTCAGTTTCTATGCCATATGTTAAAACAAGATCTAGAGTGTGATTAAAGTGGTGGGTGGGTTCTTTTACAGTTTGAGAGAAGCCAATTGAGTCTAATAACAGATTAAATGCCATGTTGAGGCTGTCATTTTTAGCATCTACATGGATGTTAAAATCACCCACAATAATTATTTTATCTGAGCTGAGCACTAAATCAGATAAAAAGTCTGAGAAATCAGAGAGAAACTCTGTGTAAGGCCCAGGTGGACGATAGATGATAACAAGTAAGACTGGTTTCTGAGTTTTACAGCTGGGGTGGACAAGGCTAAGCATCAGGCTTTCAAATGAATTAAAAGTCTGTCTTGGTCTTTGGTTAATTAATAGGCTGGTGTGAAAAATTGCTGCCACACCGCCCCCTCAGCCTGTGCTTCGAGGTTTCTGGTAGTTAGAATGACTCGGGGGTGTTGATTCATTTAAACTAACATAATCATCCTGCTGCAACCAGGTTTCTGTAAGGCAGAGTAAATCGATTTGTTGATCAATTATTAAGTCATGAACTAACAGAGACTTGGAGGAGAGAGACCTAATATTTAATAATCCACATTTCACTGTTTTACTCTTTGGTTCAGATGTGGATTCTGTATTGTTCTTTCTTTGTGATTTTTTATGTTTAAGTTGTTTATTGCTGGTTTTTAGTTTGTTTTTTATCTTTTTGGAAGCTGACACAGTCTCTATGGAGATGGGTTTTTGGGGGGGTAGCAGGAGGAGAGAAGCTGCAGAGAGGCGTGTAAGACTGCAACTCTGCTTCCTGGTCCCAACTCTGGATAGCCATATTTTGGGGGGTTTAATAAATTTGTCCATATTTCTAGAAATGAGAGCTGCTCCATCCAAAGTGGGATGGATGCCGTCTCTCCTAACAAGACCAGGTTTCCTCCAGAAGGTTTGCCAATTATCTATGAAGCCCACATCGTTTCTGGGACACCACTCAGACAGCCAGCAATTTAAGGAGAACATGCGGCTAAACATGTCACTCCTGGTCTGATTGGGGAGGGGACCAGAGAAAACTACAGAGTCCGACATTGTTTTGGCAAAGTTACACACCGATTCAATATTGATTTTAGTGACCTCCGATTGGCGTAACCGGGTGTCATTACTGCCGACGTGAATTATGATCTTACTGTATTTACGTTTACCCTTAGCCAGCAGTTTTAAATTTCCTTCAATGTCGCCTGCTCTGGCCCCTGGAAGACAATTGACTATGGTTGCCGGTGTCTCTAGCTTCACATGTCTGAGAACAGAATCACCAATTACCAGAGTTTGACCCCCGGCGGGTGTGTCGCCGAGTGAGGAAAAGTGGTTAGACACATGAACAGGTTGGTGGTGTACCTGGGGCTTCTGTTTAAGACTATGCTTCCTCCTCACCGTCACCCAGCTGCCCTCTTTCCCCAGCTGCTTGGGGTCTGCCGGGGAACAGCTAGCGTGGCCTACGCTATCTTCGGCTGCACCAGCTGCAGGGGCCTGGCTAGCTACGGGTGAATGAAGGGTGCAAAGCCGAGTCTATGAAGAAAGAATGTATCTAAAACTTTTTAAATAAGCAGATAAGCTACTCAAAAACACCACCATGTTTGAGCAGGAACAGGGAGTGATACTCTACTGCAGAGAGAGAACACCAAGTGACAGCCAAGGTATGGAAGGGTTGCATGTTTACAACATGATAAACACCAGCATCCACACCGGAGTCCACCCAAGGGAGCCTTTAGTTAACGTCACTGAGTCTCTGAGATACACACAATGGTCCCTCAAACAGTGGTGCAAGTTTAGCAGTAAAGTTAGACTGAGCGTCTGACCTGGGGTGTGTCCTAACTCTAAGAAGGTCACCAACACTAAACGTGGCATGTCGATGTTTCAAGTCATAATAATGTTTCTGTTTGTCATGACTATAGTCAAGAGCCGCTCTGGTGTGGTCGTGAGTTTCCTGTAGGGAGGCTATAAGAGTCTCAGGGTAAGGTACGCCTGGTTCATCGACACCTGCTGTAGAAGGCTGAGTGATAAGGTCAAGTGGGGTGTCTAACTCACGACCATAAAGCATCATGGCAGGAGTCATACCTGCACTGTCATGGGGGGCGGTACGCAGAGCAAAGCAAATCTGAGGGAGAAACTTGTCCCATGATGTGTGTGTTACGGCCTCTGGCCTCAGGTGGCCCCGCCTTCCTCTATGGAAATCAAAGCGTTCCAGGACTCACGGGGGATTGGCTGGCCAGGGACCTATGCCCGCCCCAACTTCATGCAGATCAGAGTGTGCCAGACCACACACACCATTGGCTGCTGCAGGAGCCTTGAACACGACGGACCAATGACGCGGCTGCCTGCATTTACCGGGGAATATAAAAGGCTGAGGATCCTTCATTTGTGGGGGACTTGTTGATTTGAATAGACTGTGTAGACCGTCCCTCCTGCCTTTGCCACCTTTGAGTTGAGTAACTGCCTGTGAGATGTTTAGATGATTAGTGTTCTACTGGTTTATTAGTGTTATTTGAATATATGAGTTGTTTGTTATGTTTGTTTAAATCACCCCTTTGCCTAGTGAGTTGTTTCACTAACAGTTTTCAGTTGTGTTAATAAACCTTATGTTTTTCTTTTTATCTAACCCCCTCGTCTCTGGGCTCATTTATGTTACATCCCCTGTCGCCTAGCAGAGCCGGGTCGTAACATAAGTGGGGACTCGTCCGGGATCTGAACCCGGGACCTCTCGCACCCGAAGCGAGAATCATACGCCTAGACGAAGCACAGTGTTCACATTATAGTTGGCATCTTTAAGCATGGATGCCCCTGCATGAGGGTTTGAAGTTGCCACACTGAACACACACAAAAAGTAACATGTGACCAACACAAAGGAGTACAACAGTCACAAACTCAAAATGATTACTTGACCTGCTACAACACAAAACCAAAAGGACCATATTAATGAAACAAACCTCAATGACATCACAGAGATCTTTAAAGATGCTCCTGCTGCTTTTCTTCCTCCTCATCCTAAGCTTCCTTCTCCTTGTCCTCGACTTCCATCCAATTGTAATTCAATCTAAGTGTGTTTCTCCCTCCTCTTCCTCATTTTGTTGGAGCTGTGAAAAGAATTATTGTGAATCTGAATTAATTTGTGCAAACAAGAAAAATCTACAGCTTTTTGGTCAGAGGTGGTTTTGTGATTTAAGCCGGGTAGATTTATGTTTTGACGCTGCCTGCTTCATCTCTGCGACTGGCTGCTGAGTGATATTTACACCCTGGCTGGATTACAAACTTTAACCACGTGCTGCACTTTGGCCCAGTGTTGATACCTCTTGTTAGTATAACGACCTCTTCTTGGCTTAATGTATGATGATGGATAAATGAAATATACAAAGAAAATTTAACTATATTACAAAAGGACATCTATCTTGGTAACATCAAATGGCCGGAGCATAACTTGTCAACTAGTCCAAAAATAAGTTATACGGTAACAGTCAAAGACACGCCTTCTCATGCAGGGCTCTAGAGTGCGACCAATTTGGTCGCAAATGCGACCAAATTTTTCAATGGTGCGACTAAAAAAAATCTTAGGTCGCACCGGTGCGACCAACCGTTCAAGAAACCAAAAAAAAAAAAAAATACTCCGCAACTCTGAAACTCTCCGTGTGGTCAACCGCAGACACACATTATGCCCCTATCGTGGTCTAAACCAATCACAGATAGTCAGGGGCGGGACCTCTCTGATTGGTCGTGGTTCAGATATTCATGTGGTCCGTGTGTACGTTTGAAAGTGCAGGGCGGGCGGAGAGAGAGAGGTGAGTAGCTTGAATCAAGCGATATCGATTCATTAAATCCTGAATCTAATTTTAAATATAAATGTATTTTACCAGAAACGCCAGAATCTCAGGTTAAAGCTCACAAAACGATTTCAACAACCACCAAACAGCAAATGAGAGCAGGGTTAATGGACTCCACACAAAGACGTAAACACAGAGCAGACCCGACACATCAGAATCAACTTTCTCTTTCTCGGCTTTCTCACCCGACGGCCCGTATACGGACATGGCATCGCGGCTGAAAGCCGACAGCTCACTGATTCTGATGCGTTGGGTCCGCACTGCGTTTACGTCTTTTTTGCGCTAGATTCTGAGCTGCAGGTTTTGTCTCTCTCCAACCAAAATTCACTGAACCAGCAGCAAAAGAATCAACAAACTACGCTTCACATTTGATAAACATCGTCATGAATTCCCTCTTACTTTTGCTATTTTGCCTCCACCACAACAAAAATCACACTTCATGCACAGCTCTCTCTCTCTCTCTGTGTATTTCAAGGACAGTTTTCCATCTCAAATCCTGGTAAATGCACTGCCCAAGTGTCCCCTCTCCCCACTGCCTTTCAACGGCAGGCAGCAGCAAACAGGTCGTCAGAGGAGGCCGAGATGATGATTAAGTTTAACGCTGTCTACAATATTGCCAAAGAGTGCCAAAGCACTTTAAGCACAAGCTTGTTAGTTAATCATTTACAAATCAATATTGTCTGTGTGGACAGCATATAACCGTTATTGTTAGCACAACATTAACAGCAAGCTACAATGACGAGTAACAAAAACAAAACAGTAAAAAGGTTTTAATGAAAATATTTTACCTTTTCCAGCAGTCCCAGAATCCAGAGCTTCAAAGACCAGCAGGTACTGAAGACTGTTATCCGCTTCGCTGTCACCGTCCGTGAGAAAGTGTTTTTTCCCTTAGAAAGTTCAAGGCCTGCCGCTCGCGCAATCTGTCTGCGCATGCGCATCCCAATGACTGACCCCCTCCGTCCGCTCCCGGGAGGTTGCCATAACGTGTTCTAACGTCACTCTTCCCCCCCCCCCCCCCCTTGGCTCGAAAGAAATATTAATAAATTGCTCAGTGTACTCAAGTACTCAGATCATTTACCTCAGCAGTGTGCTTTGTCCAAACTAAGTAAGTGTGTTGGTAATGAACACATTGACATTCTGTTGTGCAATTGTTATTTACTTGTATTTTATAATTTGACTTTACATACTGCTGTCATGGTCCTGGGCCATGTTGGCCCAGTATTCTTAGTTTTCGTGTGTTTTGTATTTTGTTCTTTATTTATGCCTTGGTTCCTAGGTGGTTCTGTTAAGATGTTCCTTATTTGATTACCCCCTGTGTGCCCCTTTGTTTATCTGTGAGCTCTCATTTCCCCTCCTTGTGTTTTATTCCATGTTTTCCCCAGCCCGTTATGTCCGTGCCCCCCCCGTGCTCTCTCTCCTCCTGTCTGAACCTCTGTACTTCCTGTTTTACTTTGACAGTCTCTCGTCAGTATGCATCATGTTGTGTTCACTCCTGCCCTGTCTCATTACCATTATCTGTGTCAGCTGTGTTCCCCGTGTGCTCCCACTTCCCTCGTTAACCCTCTGTGTATTTATGTCCGCGTCTCCCTCAGTTCTGTGTCGCGTTCTCCCTCATGACTGTGTGCCCCTCCGTGTGTTTCCTCGTGAGTCAGTTCCTTTAGAACTTCCCAGTTTAGTTTCATATTATTTTGTATCGCCTTTATCTTCTGTCAGCAATAAAGCTGTATTTTGAGTTCAGTCCTGTTTTCCCGTGAGTTTGCGTTTGGGTCCTCATCCTGCCTGCACACAGCCGCACTATGACAACTGCTGGGTGGTTTGTAAAGTTTACAATAACTAGTATTATCATTATGCTATATTTTCTAATATACATAATAATCTCAAAAGTAATGCCTTGAAGCAGAAAATAATAATACTTTATTAAAATTTAAGACTAAAGTACAGTATTTGAATGTGTGTATTGTGTCTACTGTTTGTTAACTCATCATATTCACCATATTCAATTTATTATTCTTAATAATAAATTCCATATTCTATTACCACATTATTTGTGATCAGTGGGTTTGCGGGGTTAGGGGTGTGGGGGGTAGGGTCTTTAGGCTTTGGCCCCCACCCCTGTCACCAGTATATTTTTAAGCAAGTATTTCTAACTTTTATTTGAATATTCAGTTTCCTACCATCTGCTCTTAAAGGATAATCACCAGGTAACCCGCCCGCCCCCTTCGCACACACATGCACACAAACAAAACACACAGTATAATTCACACCCTCATTATAGTGAATAAATATTTATGCCATTTTACACCATCAAACTTAGATAGCTCAGGATGAAGAACCTTTTGCTCTTTAAAGAACCATTTGTAATAGCTGAAGAACCATCCACAAAATAAAAAGGTTCTTTGATGTATGATGGTTCTCTAAAGAACCATGAAGACATCTGAAGAACCATTTAAGAACCATAATTTTTCTGAGAGCAGGGTTTCTGGGGGACAATGGGAACCATAAGACCGGCTGCTTTTTTCTGACTTGGCTTGGTGAGTTGGCGCACTGAGCATAAAGTCACATAGCGTTTCACATCAGCAGCCATTTTGGGCCAGAAAAACCTAAAGTGCAGTCTAGCCAATGTCTTAGAAACACCCAAGTAACCTGCTGTGGGGTGGTCCTGGTAATAGTCAAGGTGCAAGGTGCCTCTCATGGAAGTAGGGGCAAACAGTTTCAGCTCTTTCAAAGGGTGCAGAGCACATGTAGACCTGGGTTCTCTGGAGTCATACACAACATACGGCAACAAGGTGGCACTATCTGAGCTGTTCAGAGAGTCTGCTTCAATGTCTCTGAGGAGAGGACCTGTGACATGATCATCTAACTGCAGCTGTCTCAATTGTGAACGGTCAGCCAGAATGACGGGGGGCAGAGTACGAATGTCCAGACTGCCTATGACAGCGTGTTCTGGATTGCAGGACAGCACATCTGGCAACTTGTTATGTACAGCAGGTTTGTGTACTATTGTGAAATGAAAGTCCTGCAGGCAAAGTGACCAGCGGGCAAGTCGGCCTGTTGGGCTTTGACGAGACATGAACCACCGGAGACTGTTGTGGTCAGTGAAGATAGTAACATGAACACCTTCAACAAATGGCCGAAAGTGTCCCAGGGCCCACAGCAAGGCACTCTTTACCTGCCTGATTTTGTATTCAATGTCTTTAGTGATGTTGTGTGTTTGAAGATGTTCAGGAGCTTTAGACTGACTTCAGATCAGTCAAGCGATGAAGCTCTTTGTTGTGTTTAACAGAGGTCAGCTGGATCTGTTCAGTGTGACACTCATACTTCACACTGTGTTCTTTCCATCAGAGGAACATTTAAACTTCA
Organism: Pelmatolapia mariae; assembly: GCF_036321145.2. NCBI lineage: Eukaryota > Metazoa > Chordata > Actinopteri > Cichliformes > Cichlidae > Pelmatolapia > Pelmatolapia mariae. The sequence continues at coordinate 33,130,987 of NC_086229.1, forward strand.
CTCACACCTCAACCTGAGCTCAGAAGGAAGACGTTCACATCAGCTGGATGAACATTTGTAAAATGAAGCTTCTTAAAACCAAATGTGACTTCAGTGGGTCTGAGTTTGTGTGGCCATCAGCTGGCCTTGACCTGTCTACATGACTGCTGTTCCATCGCCAGGGTTTGGTCAGGTGACCTCACAGAGACCAAACAATGAACGTTTCAATTCCCTGCACACACTCAGTCACACCCTCCCCACTCTGCTCGCTCTGCTCCGCCTCAAGATCCCATCCTCAGCCCGGCAGTAATTATTCATTTTTTATCTACTACAGTCTGTGCAGCCCCTATACATTTATTTATCAATCACATCTAGCTTGGTAATGTTATAGCAGCCTTCATGTCAAACATTATGTGAACAGTCATGTTTCTTGGCCACCTGGTGTGCCGCAGTAGTGGTTTGACATTAATGTATATGGGGTCAAATTGACCTAATTGGCCCTTAAGAAACTCTTCTGGTTCTGCTGGAGGTGGGAGTTGAAGATGTCATGGAATGTGGCCTTTGCTAGACATTCCCAGCACAACCTCACTATCTGTTCAGGTGCACCAGGCCTGCTCAGCATCCTCCACTACCACCTGATCCAACTCACCACCAAGTGGTCACCAGTTGACGGCTCAGCTCTTGTCTTCACTTGAATGTTGAAGACATACAGCTGCACATCTGGTGACACCATTACAAAATTATGGCTGTGCATTTGTGACCTGGGGTGTCCTAGTGCCATGTGCACTTTTGGACATGGTGTTCATTATAGACAAACTGTGATTGTGTGCACAAAAGTCCAATAACAGACTATCACTCAGGTTTAGATCAGGCCAGCCATGTAACACATTTACTTTTAAAAATGATTTGACACATCACTGTAAAAAACAAAACAAATATACAGTTTATGCACTTGGTATTTAAAATCGATGTATGGTTTGTTCTGACAGCACAAACTGTCTCAAGTTGTAGAAACTCCTATTAGTGGAATTTATACCTGATATTTGGGAGTGCAGCCTTTTCTAAAGCCATACAAATATCCAGTAGTATTAATTCATTCTTATTAAAAAGCTGCCATGACAGCCATTATTTCTGACCCTGTAAACTGGCCTCAGCCATAAACCTGTCACAATGACTGTAATGTAGATGGATGATAACTACAAAGATCTAGCCAGTTTTGTCTAATAAAAGATTAAATGCTATGTTGACATATTATAGATGTTATATGATGTTATAATATACAGACTGTGAGCTGCTGTTAGAGTCTCTGCTGGAAATAAATGAGTGAAGGACTCACCGAGCAGGAGGAGCAGAGGGGTGGCTGCCGGCTTCATGGTGTCTGGATGTAGACTGAGCACGTTTGGTCTGAGCTGTGGAGAGATGCCCGGCTTCATCACTTCCTGTTCTCACGTCAGCGTGCTGCTGTATGTCCTGCTCACAAAGGTCCTTCATGAAGTGTCCCAGCTGTCCTTCTCAGTCCATCACAGCTCAATGTTTGAAAGCAGCAGCTCAGAGAGCACAGGCTGACTGTGCTCACTATGGGGTCACTGACATGTTGGTCCCACAGCATTCACTATAGTTTTATTTATACAGCATCAAATCACAACAACTGTTGCCTTTATACTGTAAGGTAAAGACCCTACCAGAGCAAACCCAACAATCATATGACCCTCTATGATCAGTCACTCTGTGATTAATTTAGTTGTTGGAGCGAGTCCATGAGGAAGAGGCAGAAAGACAACAGGACATCCTCCTGTACTCGCTGCTCTGCAGCTCAGTAACATTAATGATGTTAAACAGCGGGAGGTTTGAATAAAAAACAACAGCATGATGTTTTGGTCACAAATACATGACGTAGTAAGTAATCATCATCTTTGCTTCTGTTTCTGATATAAACTGTGCTGTTAAAGGTTTTAATGGTCCTGAATTTAAAGAGTGCAGACTGCAGCAGATCCTCTCTCTGATCACCAGGAGAATAAAAACTAGGAGACGACTTCAACACGATTCATCTGCACCTTTAAACAACTTCCTCATAATAAAACAATTAATGAAGAATGTATGATTGTATGATTATAATCAGATGATCTTGTAAAACTTTACCATGTGTCTTATGTAGAGATTAAATTTGTTGTGCAGACGATAAAACAGCAGGAGTTTTGTCTTGTACAGTTTGTCACTTTAGGTGTGAACAAGCTGTTTTCACACCATTTAAAGCAGAAGTCAAACTGCAGATAAGATCAGCTCACCTCTGTGCTGTGGTTAAAACAAGCTGCTCCTGTCTTCATGCACAGAACATGACCCAGACCTGTGTTTATGCAGCAGCAGCAGGCCACAGCATCACCACATCAAAGTCCCACACCCAACAACCAGAATACAACACAGTATGACACAGACAGGCTGGGTCATCAGAGTTAATGTCATGGTCCTCAGGTGTCCTCAGGTGTCCTTTTGTGTTTTGGTTGATTAATATTCTTTGATTTATTGCGATTCATGGTTCTGCTTCTCTTGGTTATGCTTTGGTAGTTTCTAGTCCCTCGCTTTCTGTTACTGTCTCCCCAGTCGGCTATGTTCCCATGTCTGTTTCTTCCCTGGTCGCAGTTTCAAGCCCACGTCTTAGTGCATGTCTTATGGTTCCTGTTTTATTTTGATATGTTTCCATGCTGTTTCTCATACCTTAGCCTCTGTGTATTTAGTCCTCTGTCTTCCTCTGCCTGTTGCCGTGTTGTCCTATGTTGCTGCGTGTGGTTTCCTGTGTTCCCTGGGTTTCCTCACACCTGGTTTCTTGTTCCTAGTTTCCCAGTTTCTTCGGCCATTTCTCAATTCTCAAGTACGCAAGTCCTTACTCGCGTTCTCGCTAGTCTGGACTTAGTCTGGACGAAGTTCGCACAGGAGTCCGGACTTCCCAAGAATGCAGCGTGATCATTCTACAGGGTGGGCCATTTATATGGATACACTGTAATAACATGGGAATGGTCCTGTTTGTGGCACATTAGTATATGTGAGGGGGCAAACTCCTCAAGATGGGTGGTGACCATGGTGGCCATTTAGAAGTCGGCCATCTTGGATACAACTTTTGTTTTTTCAATAGGAAGAGGGCCATGTGACACATCAAACTTATTGTTAATGTCACAAGAAAAACAATGGTGTGCTTGGTTTCAACGTAACTTTATTCTTTCATGAGTTATTTATAAGTTTCTCTTTGTTCACAGCCATTGACATGTCGAAGAGGTTAACACGTGAGGAGCAGATCGAAATTGTGTTGATATCTGATGAACGCAGTAACCGGGTCATTGCAGCAGATTTCAATGCAAGACACCCTACGAGACCACCCATCTCCCGTGCTACAGTTAGCAAACTGCTTGCTAAGTTTCGTGAAACTGGTTCAGTGTTGGATTTGCCAAAATGTGGACACAAGAAAACTGTCACTAATGAAGAAACATCAGTGGCTGTCCTAGCTTCATTCAGCAACACAGCGTAGCACTCGCCGCATGTCACTGGAGAGTGGCATTAGTCGAACATCCCTTCGGCGGATATTAGCTACTCACAAATGGCACTCTTACAAACTCCAGCTACTGCAGCATCTCAACGAGGATGACCCAGATCGGCGCACAGAATTTGCAGAATGGGCAAAACAAAAATTGGAACAGGACCCTCACTTCACGCAGAAGATTTTGTTCAGTGATGAGGCAAACTTTTATGTGAATGGTGAAGTTAACAAACAAAACCACCGCTATTGGTCTGACACTAACCCACATTGGATGGATCCCTCCAAGACTGTTGGACCAACAAAAGTGATGGTTTGGTGTGGTATATGGGGTACAATGATAGTGGGTCCATTCTTCATCAATGGAAACCTCAAGGCCACTGGATATTTGAAATTGCTACATGATGATGTGTTTCCTCTTTATGCACTGAAGCTGGCACGTTCCCTGAGGTTTTCCAGGAAGATGGTGCACCACCACATTATGGGTACCAGGTCCGAGCATTCCTAGATGAACAGTTTCCTGGAAAGTGGATTGGTCGTCGTGGGCCAGTTGAATGGCCCCCAAGGTCTCCAGATCTGACCCCCTTAGACTTTTATCTTTGGGATCATCTGAAGACAATTGTCTATGGTGTGAAAATACGAGATGTGCAGCACCTGAAACTACGGATACTGGATGCCTGTGCTGGCATTTCTCCTGCGGTGTTGCTATCAGTGTGTGAAGAGTGGGAGAAGAGGGTTGCATTGACAATCAAACAATTCAATTCAATTCAACTCAATTTTATTTATAGCGCCAAATCACAACAAAAGTTGCCTCAAGACGCTTTATATTGTACAGTAGATACAGAGAAAAGCCCAACAATCATTTGACCCCCTATGAGCAAACACTTCACGGTCACCTGGTCCAGCCCTAACTATACGCTTTAGCAAAAAGGAAAGTTTGAAGCCTAATCTTGAAAGCAGAGATAGTATCTGTCTCACGAATCCAAACTGGAAGCTGGTTCCACAGAAGAGGGGCCTGAAAACTGAAGGCTCTGCCTCCCATTCTACTTTTAAATACTCTAGGGACAACAAGTAAGCCTGCAGTGTGAGAGCGAAGTGCTCTAATAGGGTGATATGGTACTACAAGGGGGGGGGGAAGAGATTAAACTCTTAAAGTAAGTACTGAATGTTATGTCACTTATTTATGTGCAAATGTTTAATAATGAAGAACATTAAAATATTACTGTGCGTCACATTTCGGCAAAGTTATGTGACATTAGTGATGTTTGTACTTTCAGCAGTAACTTGGTTTTAAAACCTTTACTTTAAAATATACGCCGTTCAATAGTCGACCTTAATCTCACAGAGAATGTGATGATTTTATGGGTAATTAAAGTCAGTCATATATCCACAAACACAACAAGCTGAAAGTCAGTGATGCTGCTCGGTTTGCAGTCCTGAATATCACGGCACAAGCAGGATTCACTGCACTGTTAATGTTAGCTATGTTATATTGCTGCCTCTGTTCGGTGGTGTCGAGCCAAACGGACTTTAACGTGTGTTTGAACGAGCTGACGGTTCACTCGTTAAGCTGAAAGAAAGATGCTTTAATCACAGGAGTCACACATGTGTCCACTGGACCATCTGGGAACTCTTCTTGTTTAGCACTCGTAATAACACAAACACTAAATCCTACTTCTCTTGTGCTGTTTTGTAGCAGTGTATACACCTGAGACTGTCACCTGTCTGTCTGTCCTGCACTCTCTCTCTGTTTCTTTCTCTCTGATTGTGGAATAAAAGTATGAACATGTATTTATAAGTTACACTTGTGTTTGAATCCTGCAGCTTATCACACATTTGATTTCCATGTGTGACAACTGCAAGTGTCCAGAGTGAGGACAGACTGAGGGACCCACTGCTGCACATCATCTGTGAGGCTTTGCACCCCTGATGATCCACCAGGACAAACTCAGCAGTGTGTGAGGAAGAGGAGGAGGAAGAGCCAGCAGCAGCTGACAGATGGAGAGAATAGACAGACTGTTCCCTGTTTGTGAAGGACTGCTAGGAAAGTTTAAAATAACTAATTATCTGTCCTGAATCAGACTTATTAGGTAATGTTCACATAATTTTATCATTCCAGTGTTTTCAGTGTGGGAGAAAGTACTCAGGGCCTTCAAGTTACACACTATGAAAGGCAGCAACAAGTTTAATATTCAGAAACCTAAAGTATGTATCAGCAGCAGAATGGAGCTAAAAATAAATGTTTGTTTCAGTTCTATGAAGCTTTGAGTATTTTGGATTAGTAGTACTGCTGTGTTTGTTGCATCATATCGCTGTAATTGTTTATATGCTTTATATATTCTGAGGTAAGTTGATCTATAGTGTTACATCATATTCTATAAGGATGTTATGTGTTTGTTTACTTTCTGCCCAGTTTGACCCATTTAGCAGAAGTCAGCCTGTTTAAGGCTCTGATATCTATTCTGTATGACTTAAAGCAGTTATGACATGGTCTGATTTTCTCACCCAATAAAGGAATATTTAATATATCAGTCTGATCTTCATTCTATCAGAAACAGTTTTCACAGCTCGTACATTTTCCTTTTTATACATATATGTAAGCATTAAGCCAAATTTAGTAATGCCAACATCTTAAAAGAACAATATTTGTCTCTTATATATAATACATCTATATATACACTGTCAAAGATACTTGTCTTTGAGTGAAGATTTAAGGTGATAGGAAATATAAATAAATGCAGCTTGAATCTTTACTGAAGCTCAGTATTTGACAGTTCAAGTTCACTGCTGTAATAAATAATAATGAGTAATATAATAGTAACTTTAATATTGGCCATATTATATTTTCATTACCAAAGTGAGATGACTTTAGTCTCATGAGCAACATTAGCTGATTGTTATTTACTAACTAATCTTAAATGACTGTTCAGTACAGAAATGAAGGCCAACAATCATGTTTTACAGTCCTGTGGTCTCAGCCTCAGATACTCAACTAATCAAACAAAGATCATATAAAAACAAACAGATGAACAAAAGATTTTCTCCTTCATTTCTGTCAAACAATGCTGTATGAAACGTTTCCAGCGGTTGGTTGCTAGGCAACCTGGGCAGCGCGATGGAGGCGATACCATCCCATTTCACAAGCTTACAACCCTCGCACCTAAGGCCTTCTCGATCTTCGAGGACACGGCCCACGTTGACCGTGAAGGGCGTGGGATACAGCCACTTACTCACCCCCTCCCTCCCGGATCACAGCTTCTTCTTCTTCTTCTTCTTCTTCTTCTTCTTCTCCTTCTTGGTTGGCAACCAATGTTAAGGAGCATTACCGCCCCCTGGCTCACAGCTCAGTGGACATTTCAATGACAAAATTTGTATTTGACACATTTGAGGAAAATACAAATAAAATAAAATAAAAATAAATAAAATAAATGTTCCCTTTGGAAATCTTATTTTTTTGCTCCTTTTTGCTCTTTAAAATATTTGTTTTTTCTTTTTCAGTCACTCATCTTAGCAGTAGGATTTACATGAAAAGAGAAACAAATTAAGTTTGAGTGAAAATGTACATTTTTTGCACTCTCTGGTCAACTGACTCAGTGACTCAAATGACTCAAAAAACCCGATTCACTTTGGTGAGTGACTCATTCAAACTCGATTCAGGAAAAAGAATCAAATTTACCATCACTATTTTTCTGTGCTTTCTCTCCCTCTCTTTGGTCATCTGACCCATTGTCATCTCCTCCTTTCTCTTGCCCAAGCTCTACACCTCTTCTGTCACCACCTTCACTCTCTTCTGCACCTCCTCTGTCGCCTCCTCTCTCTCCTCATCTCTCCTTCCTTGTGTCCCTCTTCGATCATCTGCTCTGCAAACCTGTTGAACCTGATATAAAAAAGCTCAGTTATTGTTTAAATGGTCTGACAGAGAATGCATGTTCCCTTACCAAGAAGTTGGAACGCATTTGATAAACTTTTTTCCTTTCCTGGGTATAATTAGCAATTTCCTTGTTATAACACCTTGAAATGTGCCTACATCTGAGGAATTCAATTCAATTCAGTTTTATCTATCTATCCATCCATCCATTCGCTTCCGCTTATCCTTTTCAGGGTTGCGGGGGGTACAGATACAGAGAAAAACCCAACAATCATATGACCCCCTATGAGCAAGCACTTTGGCGACAGTGGGAAGGAAAAACTCCCTTTTAACAGGAAGAAACCTCTGGCAGAACCAGGCTCAGGGAGGGGCGGGGCCATCTGCTGCGACCGGTTGGGGTGAGAGAAGGAAAACAGGATAAAGACATGCTGTGGAAGAGACAGAGGTTAATAACAGCCTACGTCTATTGCAGCACAACTAAGGGAGGATTCAGGGTCACCTGGTCCAGCCCTAACTATATGCTTTAGCAAAAAGGAAAGTTTGAAGCCTAATCTTGAAAGTAGAGATAGTGTCTGCCTCCTGAATCCAAACTGGAAGCTGGTTCCAGAGAAGAGGGGCCTGAAAACTGAAGGCTCTCCCTCCCATTCTACTTTTAAATACTCTAGGGACAGCAAGTAGGCCTGCAGAGTGAGAGCAAAGTGCTCTAATAGGGTGATATGGTACTACAAGGTCATTAAGATAAGATGGGGCCTGATTATTTAAGACCTTGTATGTGAGGAGCAGGATTTTGAATTCAATTCTGGATTTAACAGGAAGCCAACGAAGGGAAGCCAGAACAGGAGAAATCTGCTCTCTCTTTCTAGTCCCTGTCAGGACTCTTGCTGCAGCATTTTGGATTAACTGAAGACTTTTCAGGGAGTTTTTTGGACATCCTGATAATAACAAATTGCAGTCGTCCAGCCTGGAAGTGATAAATGCATGAACTAGTTTTTCAGGATATTTCTAATTTTAGAGATGTTGCGCAAATGGAAGAAAGCAGTCTTACATACTTGTTTAATATGTGCGTTGAAGGACATGTCCTGGTCAAAAATGACTCCAAGGTTCCTCACAGTGTTACTGGAGGCCAAGGTAATGCCATCCAGAGTAAGAATCTGGTTAGATACCATATTTCTAAGATTTTCAGGGCCGAGTACAATAACCTCAGTTTGATCTGAATTAAGAAGCAGAAAGCTAGCGGCCATCCAGGTCTTTATGTCTTTAAGACATTCCTGCAGTTTAACTAATTGGTGTGTGTTATCTGGCTTCATGGACAGATAGAGCTGGGTGTCATCAGCATAGCAGTGAAAATGTATACTATGTCGTCTAATGATGCTGCCTAGGAGAAGCATGTATAATGTAAACAGAATTGGTCCTAGCACTGAACCCTGTGGAACACCATAATTGACCCGAGTGTGTGAAGAGGACTCTCCATTTACGTCTGTGAAGGTTCTCAGTCATCCAGGTCATCGTAGTCAAAGGAGTTTGCAAAGAAAAGCGTCTGGACTTCTTTAAGTTTTTTCCTTTCCTGGGACTTCTCAATTTTGCCATTTCTCCGCAACAGTTGCCCATAGTGGACCTCATCACAGCCACAGAAACCGCCATACGGATTAACAAATTATCTCAGACAGAAGCAGAGCAAATCAGGATGAAAGTCTCAGCCACCCTCTCCAGTGCGAAAGTCCCTCCGTCTAACCTTACATTACAAGAAAAGAAGGCCGTCGCTTCCCTGAGCAAAGACCACAACATCACTATATTACCAGCGGATAAGGGAAGGTGCACCGTGGTCCTAAACACAACAGATTACCACACAAAGATCACTACTCTCCTCAGTGACAACAACACCTACGAAGCTTTAAAGCGAGACCCCACAAGCAGCTACAAAAAGAAAGTTATAGCTTGCCTTCAAGACCTTGAAAAGGACAAAATCATTGACCGCATTACATATCACCGCCTTTATCCAGGGGATGCCATACCCTGCATTTATGGACTTCCTAAAATCCACAAGGAAGGTGTCCCACTCAGACCCATAGTCAGTAGCATAAACTCAGCCACTTATAACATTGCGAAACACCTTGCTACCATCCTTGCACCCCTCGTGGGGAACACCCCACACCACATCAAGAACTCCTCCGACTTCACCGACAAGGTCCAGAAACTTACCCTGGATCCAGATGAAACCATGGTGTTCTTTGATGTAGTCTCTCTCTTCACTTGCATACCCACCACGGAGGCAGTGGAGACTGTCAGAAAACGACTACAAGAAGACAGCTCCTTGGAAGACAGGACCAACTTCACACCCGATCAGATCTGCACACTGTTAGACCTCTGCCTTACCACAACATACTTCAAATACAACGAAGGTTTCTACAGACAAAAACATGGCTGTGCCATGGGCTCCCCCGTGTCACCTATTGTAGCCAACCTTTACATGGAGGAAGTGGAAAGGAAGGCTCTTGGCTCTTTCAAAGGAAGAGTACCCAGCCACTGGTACAGATATGTAGACGACACCTGGGTCAAAATCAAGACACAAGAAGTGGAATCCTTCACTGCGCACATTAACGCCGTGGATAAAAACATCAAGTTCACCAGGGAAGACACAAAGGATAACTGTTTGCCTTTCCTGGACTGCGCCGTGCACATTGAAGAGAATGGCAACCTCAACATCGAAGTTTACCGGAAGCCCACACACACGGACCAGTACCTCCTCTTTGACTCCCATCACCCTCTGGAACACAAACTTGGAGTAATCAGGACCCTACACCACCGGGCAGAACATGTTCCCTCTAAGTCTGAAGGAAAAAAGAAGGAACACACACATGTAAAGGAAGCACTCAAAACATGCGGTTATCCTAACTGGGCGTTCATAAAGTCAGCAAAGAGGCACAGAAAAGAAGATCAGACACCAGCGAGGGAGGATAAGAAAGACAGACGCAACAACGTTGTCATCCCCTATGTAGCCGGTGTATCAGAGAAACTCAGGAGAGTTTTCTCCAAGCACGACATCCCAGTGTACTTCAGACCCAGCAACACACTCAGACAGAAACTGGTTCACCCTAAAGACAAAACTCCAAAACACAAACTTAACAATGTGGTGTATGCTGTACAGTGCAGCGAGGAATGCCCAGACCTCTACATCGGAGAGACCAAACAGCCGCTTCACAAGCGCATGGCACAACATAGAAGAGCCACCTCCACAGGACAAGACTCAGCAGTCCATCTGCATCTAAAGGTCAAAGGTCACTCCTTCGAGGATGCCAAAGTTCACATTTTGGACAGAGAAGACAGATGGTTTGAAAGAGGAGTGAAAGAGGCCATCTATGTCCACTGTGAGTGACCATCTTTGAACAGAGGCGGTGGTTTACGACACCAACTGTCTGCCATCTATAATCCAGTTTTGAGTTCCCTCCCCAGACGCCTTAACGCCCACTCACATCCTGGACCATCTGACCTCAGGAAATCACATGACAAGGTGGGGCCAGGTTTCACAATGAGCTCACCCGAAACCCTGGCTGATTAGGTCCCACACCCGCTTTCACACCTTGGCTCATGTGATTAGAGGATCATCAGGGGGTCCTTTGTCCCTCTTTGGGGGGAAACTCCCACTGGGTTTAAATCTGGGACTCTCGGCCATTTGACCTTAGAACTGAAGAAGCTTCTCGAATGAGAGGTGAAACGTCTTCAAGCAACTTAAAGAAGTCCAGATGCTTTTCTTTGCAAACTCCTTTGACTACCAATTTACATGTACAAATTGGAGTCTATTAGATAGATATGATACAAACCACTGCAGTACAGTACCTGTAATACCCACAGCATGTTCTAATCGCTCTAATAGGATATTATGGTCAACAGTATCGAACGCTGCACTGAGGTCTAGCAGGACAAGCACAGAGATGAGTCCACTGTCAGAGACCATAAGAAGATCATTTGTAACCTTCACTAAAGCTGTTTCTGTGCTGTGATGAGCTCTGAAACCTGACTGAAACTCTTCAAATAAGCCATTCCTCTGCAGATGATCTGTTAGCTGTTTGACAAACTACTCTTTCAAGGATTTTTGATATGAAAGGAAGGTTAGAGATTGGCCTATAATTAGCTAAGACTGCTGGGTCTAGAGATGCTTTTTGAGTAAAGGTTTAACTACAGCCAGCTTGAAGGCCTGTGGTACATAGCCGATTATTAGAGATAGGTTGATCATATTTAAGATTGAAGAATTAATTAATGGCAGGACTTCTTTGAGCAGTTTTGTAGGAATGGGGTCTAAAAGACACGTTGATGGTTTGGAGGAATTAATTATTGAAGTTAACTCAGAAAGATCAATTGGAGAAAAAGAGTCTAACTTAACATCAATGGTACTGAAAGTAGCTGTAGATAATATTACATCTGTGGGATGGTTATTGGTAATTTTTTCTCTAATGATAAAAATTTTATTTGTGAAGAAGTTCATGAAGTCATTACTAGTTAACGTTAAAGGGATGGTTGGATCAGTAGAGCTCTGACTTTTTGTCAGCCTGGCTACAGTGCTGAAGAGAAACCTGGGGTTGTTCTTATTTTCTTCAATCAGTGACGAATAGTAAGATGTTCTGGCTTTGTGGAGGGCTTTCTTATAAAGCAGCAAACTATTTCTCCAGGCTAAATGATGATCCTCTAAATCTGTGACACGCCATTTCCTCTCCAGCTTACGAGTCATCTGCTTTAGGCTACGTGTTTGAGAATTATACCACGGAGTCAGGTACTTCTGATTTGAGGCCTTAGTTTTCCCAGGAGCTACAGTATCCAGAGTCGTACGTAGTGAGGAGGTAAAATTATTAACAAGATAATCGACCTCTGTTGGAGTAGCGTTCAGATAGCTGCTCTGCTCTATGTTGGTACAGGGCATTGAAGATGATAACAGTGGGTGAATTATATATTTTTAAACTTAGTTACAGCACTTTCAGAAAGACATCTACTGTGATAAAGTCTACTCTCCACTGCTGTGTAATCAATTATTGTACATGTTGAGAGAAGCCAATTGAGTCTAATAACAGATTAAATGCCATGTTGAGGCTGTCATTTTTAGCATCTACATGGATGTTAAAATCACCCACAATAATTATTTTATCTGAGCTGAGCACTAAATCAGATAAAAAGTCTGAGAAATCAGAGAGAAACTCTGTGTAAGGTCCAGGTGGACGATAGATGATAACAAGTAAGACTGGTTTCTGAGTTTTACAGCTGGAGTGGACAAGGCTAAGCTTCAGGCTTTCAAATGAATTAAAAGTCTGTCTTGGTCTTTCGTTAATTAATAGGCTGGTGTGAAAAATTGCTGCCACACCGCCCCCTCGGCCTGTGCTTCGAGGTTTCTGGTAGTTAGAATGACTCGGGGGTGTTGATTCATTTAAACTAACATAATCATCCGGCTGCAACCAGGTTTCTGTAAGGCAGAGTAAATCGATTTGTTGGTCAATTATTAAGTCATGTACTAACAGAGACTTGGAGGAGAGAGACCTAATATTTAATAATCCACATTTCACTGTTTTACTCTTTGGTTCAGATGTGGTTGTTTATTGCTGGTTTTTGGTTTGTTTTTTGTCTGTTTGGGAGCTGACACAGTCTCAATGGAGATGGGTTTTTGGGGGGGTAGCAGGAGGAGAGAAGCTGCAGAGAGGCGTGTAAGACTGCAACTCTGCTTCCTGGTCCCAACTCTGGATAGTCATATTTTGGGGGGTTTAATAAATTTGTCCATATTTCTAGAAACGAGAGCTGCTCCATCCAAAGTGGGATGGATGCCGTCTCTCCTAACAAGACCAGGTTTCCTCCAGAAGGTTTGCCAATTATCTATGAAGCCCACATCGTTTCTGGGACACCACTCAGACAGCCAGCAATTTAAGGAGAACATGCGGCTAAATATGTCACTCCTGGTCTGATTGGGGAGGGCACCAGAGAAAACTACAGAGTCAACATTGTTTTGGCAAAGTTACACACCGATTCAATATTGATTTTAGTGACCTCCGATTGGCGTAACCGGGTGTCATTACTGCCGATGTGAATTATGATTTTACTGAATTTACGTTTACCCTTAGGCAGCAGTATTAAATTTCCTTCAATGTCGCCTGCTCTGGTCCCTGGAAGACAATTGACTATGGTTGCCGGTGTCTCTAGCTTCACGTGTCTGAGAACAGAATCACCAATTACCAGAGTTTGACCCCCGGCGGGTGTGTCGCTGAGTGAGGAAAAACGGTTAGACACATGAACAGGTTGGTGGTGTACCTGGGGCTTCTGTTTAAGACTATGCTTCCTCCTCACCGTCACCCAGCCGCCCGCTTTCCCCAGCTGCTTGGGGTCTGCCGGGGAACAGCTAGCGGGGCCTGCGCTATCTTCGGCTGCACCAGCTGCAGGGGCCTGGCTAGCTACGGGTGAATGAAGGGTGCAAATCGAGCGAACAGCAAGTGACAGCGCCACCAAGAGTCAGAAAAGGGACATAATGGGCAGCACATTGAACACATTTTATAATTGGTCAGAAACTTGTAAATAACTCATGAAAGAATAAAGTTACATTGAAACCAAGCACACCATCGTTTTTCTTGTGACATTACCAATAAGTTTGATGTGTCACATGGCCCTCTTCCTATTGAAAAAACAAAGGTTGTATCCAAGATGGCCGACTTCTAAATAGCCACCATGGTCACCACCCATCTTGAGGAGTTTGCCCCCTCACATATACTAATGTGCCACAAACAGGACTTTAATATCACCAACCATTCCCATGTTATTACGGTGTATCCATATAAATGGCCCACCCTGTACAGTTGGAATGGTAGTGTACTTGATGACATCACAGCTCTGGAGTTTTTACTGCCGTCCCCTCTTAATTTAACTGTGATTAATATTTGCAATGGAAATTACACATGACATGAAAAAGTTACACATGATGTAGTGGTAGTAGTTATTTTAAGCAAAAAAGATCATTTTAAAATAGTAGCTTAAGCACTTTCACAAAATTCGCTTTTACATATGCTTATCATCTGTTTCATGTCTAATAAGCTTCATACAGTTAAGCAGAATCACTACATGACAGGAACATAAGCTTCATCTCTATTAATAAAAATAGTGTACATGTGTGCCTCAATAGAAACAAACAGGTGAGATGTTAGAACCCTTTTATTTTATTTTAGTAAAGACTCAAACCTGCCACAGACAGCTGCTGGGGTTTGGAAGAAAACTGAACTAATATTTCAAATATAGGCAAGGCAAGGCAAGTTTATTTATATAGCACAATTCAACAACAAGGTGATTCAAAGTGCTTTAAAGAGACATTAAAAAACAAAAACAAATAAAAAGCATGATTTAAAATTGATTAAAAAAACAGTAGATAAAATCAGAGCAGTAGATAAAATCAGTAGTTAAAATGTAAGTTTTGAAATTTAAGCTTAAAAGTGTGGATTTGGTGTTTTATTCAAATGCAGCTGAGAACAGGTGAGTCTTCAACCTGCATTTAAATAAACTGAGTGTTTCAGCTGATCTGAGGCTTTCTGGGAGTTTGTTCCAGATATAAGGAGCATAAAAGCTGAATGCAGCTTCTGCGTGTCTGGTTCTGACTCTGGGAACTGATAAAAAACCGGATCCAGATGACCTGAGGGATCTGGAAGGTTCAGGTCAGGAGGTCACTGATGTATTTTGGTCCTAAACCATTCAGAGCTTTATAGACCAGCATCAGAACTTTAAAGTCTATCCTCTGACGTAGCCAGTGTAACGACCTCAGAGCTGGACTGATGTGGTCCACTTTTTTGGTCTTAGTGAGGACTCGAGCAGCAGAGTTCTGAATGAGCTGTAGTTGTCTGATTGATTTTTTAGGTACACCTGTAAAGATGCTGTTACAGTAATCAAGCCTACTAAAGATGAATGCATGGACTAGTTTTTCCAGGTCCTGTTGAGACATCAGATCTTTTATCCTTGATATATTCATGAGGTGATAGTAAGCTGATTTTGTTATTGTCTTAATGTGTTTTTCTAAGTTTAGGTCTGCATCCATCACTACACCCAAATTTCTCGCCTGGTTTGTGGTTTTTAGGTGTATAGATTGAAGTTCTCTGGTGACCTGTAATCATTTGTCTTTGGCACCAAAGACTATTACTTCAGTTTTGTTTCTGTTTAGCTGGAGAAAATTGTGGCACAACCAGCCATTAATTTCCTCAATGCATTTACCAAGAGCCTGTACAGGGCCTCGGTCTCCTGGTGACATTGTGATATATATTTGTGTGTCATCTGCATAGCTGTGATAGTTTATTTTGTTGTTCTTTATAATCTGTGCCAGTGGGAGCATGTAAATGTTAAACAGAAGGGGTCCCAAGATGGAACCTTGGGGAACTCCACATGTGATACTTGTCTGCTCAGATGTGAAGTTACCTATTGATACAAAGTATTTCCTGTATCAACATGCTGTTTTTGTTTCCTCCTGAATTAAATATGTTTACTGTTAGATTTAATTCAGAGTCGGCTGTTTAAATAAGAACAGCATATTTTACATTAGGTAAAATATTCAGGTTCAGATATACTGACAGCTCTCCAAGTAAGACTTTAACATAAAACGGTCCAGTTATGAAGCTGAACTTTAATCTGAGCCAAACCGATTTACTCAGGAACAAATCAAACACTGAAATAAACCAAACATAAACATCCATCCATCCATCTATCCATTCGCTTCCACTTCTTATCCTTTTCAGGGGCGCGGGGGCGCTGGAGCCTATCCCAGCTGTCATAGGGCGAGAGGCGGGGTACACCCTGGACAGGTCGCCAGTCTGTCACAGGGCTAACACATAGAGACAGACAACCATTCACACTCACATTTAGATTTGATTTAGACTAATCAATTAACCTATCCCCACTAAGTGCATGTCTTTGGACTGTGGGAGGAAGCCGGAGTACCCGGGGAGAACCCACGCAGACACGGGGAGAACATGCAAACTCAGGACCTTCTTGCTGTGTGGCAACAGTGCTGTCATGGGGCAGCACGGTAGCACGGTATATAGGTTATCCAAGTCTTATATCAAATACAAGTTATCTAAGTGACTTATATATCATGTTTAACCTGAGTAGTGAAAGACCGCGGGAGGGTTGAAAACGATGTGCCGGGAGTCTACTGTTCTTGTCGACTCAAGAGAGCCTCGACCTCCCGGTCTGCTATGGAGCTGGTGGGTAACAGACGCCCCCGAAAACGTCGGAACACTTTTGGAAATATATGATATCTTGATAAATCGAGCAGATATTTGAAGTTTACACAGCTACATTCTCACCTGAAAAATATGTTAAAAGTTTATTTTGTGACCCAGAAAGAGTAATATTGAAAAGTTTTTAGCCGCGCTCTTCGGCCATTGCTGTGTTTGAGTTTTGGAAGAAATGCATTCTGGGATATTTGGCTGCACCAAGTCCACACAAATCACCACTGATGCATGCTCGATAAAACAGGAGGAGCCAGAACACATCCGGGAATTTTGAGCGTACTTGGCTTGATGTGTACTGAATTGGAACAGTACTTGGTCTCCGACTGATGATGTGTAAGCATATTGAGATACAGCCTTAGTTCCTAGTTTCCCATGTTAGGTTTCTTTTCCCAATACTTTGATAGAGGCAGCTTTATTTTTGTAACACATACACTGTTACCCCTTTAGTGTTTGAGTCCTGCAGGTGGGTCATACCTCTGCCTGCCACAGCAACACATTCAGTTCAATTCAATTTTATTTATATAGCACCAAATCACAACAACAGTTGCCTCATGATGCTTTACATTGTAAGGTAGACCCTACAATAAGAGTGCTACTCTGTAGTAAACTACACAGTGGTTTGGACCCAGAAGCAGGGTTCATCACGTCATCACTTAACAACAGAATTGTCCGAAAGTCTCCTTATATTTCAGTCGCATCGCTATAAGTGCAATGGTAATGTCTGCCGATAAGTTCCACTTTGTTCTTACTGTTTGCTGCGGTGATGACGTCACATGCTTTTACGAAGGTCCTGCCATATCACGAGTCCGAGAAGCACTAGGCATGTTTTTTCTCCATGAGTGCAGGGGAATAGCGATCTCCAGCCGTGTGCGTTCCTGCGCAAATGTGAGTCAAAATCCCTCCAGTTCTATGAGTCCATTTCCGCTTATAGCACGGGTTGTACTTTGACGTTAATTACAGGGGGTTTATGCTAGGAGATTTATAGAGATTGGTAGAGGCATGTGACTTACCACCGTAGCCTTTGTTGCGGGTTGGATCTGTGCACCGCAGTTGGGTTATTTAGCCACTAGAGGGCGCTGAAGACCATGTAATTGCTGACATTTCCTAATTTTGGGGCATTAGATCTTTTCTGTTGCCTGAGCTATGCAGATATTCTTGTTTCCTGCCTGTTTAAATGGAATTGTGGGACTTATGTCAGAGCATTCGGCTGATTATTTGTGTTACAGTGCATTATATTGGCGAGATGTTGGGAAGTGATGATTGTTATATTTACATGTCATAATTGTTTCTCCTTGTTATTCAGAACCACACGCCTGTCCACCCCTCCCACACTTGTTAAGTATGCCTACTGCTGTACTGTTGAGCTGCTGTTAACTTCCATTAAAGTATATCCGGACATCACTCTCTGTGCCCCACTCTCTGACCGGAGTTTAAGTCCTGAGGGAGCTATCATCCCAGCATCCCAGATATAACTCTCTAACAAGAATAGTGGTCATAGTAAGCAAGTCTGAGGCTACGTCCACACGTACACGGGTATTTTTGAAAACGGAGATTTTCCGTTTTCGTTTTAAAAAATAATCCCGTCCACACGTAGACACAGAAATGAAGGAAAACGCTGCTAGAAACATGCCAAAGCAACAGGTGGCGATATATTCCTAACCGTGTAGAAATGTTGGCCAATCAGAAGTCTAGAAGCCTCGGTAGGAAATAGTAAACAAAGATGGGGCATAGAAGCACAACCGAGTGGTATGTGTGGAGGGACAGTAACTGTGTGTGTATATGTAAGCATTTAAACACTGCAGAGAGTACAATTAACAGTAACAGTATTGTAGAAATTCATTTCACCGAAACAATAACGTGGCGCACAGTGTGACGTCAAAAAAGGCGCACACCTTTGACGCTGCTTTTTCTCCGTTTTTCTCGTCCACACGTAAATGCAAAAACAGAGTTTTCGAAAATATCCACCCTGGCAGGCGTTTTTAGAAATCTCCGTTTTCAGTGACCGAAAACGCCGTTTACATGTGGACGAAAGGTGCAAACGCATAGAAAAATCTGCGTTTTCAAAAATACCCGGGTACGTGTGGACGTAGCCTCAGTATCAACTATGAAGAGAAGACTTAATGTCTTAGTGACCCCTGACCTTTACTGACCTCTGTCCTTCTGTTGCAGGTCTGTGTGTGCTGCTGCTGCAGGTGAGTTGATGGAAGTGAAAACAATCAGTGAGACTCCAACAAGAACACAAATACACTTACTCTGTGTGTGTGTGTGTGTGTGTTTCTTCATCAAATCAAATCAAATCAAATCAAAATTTATTTATATAGCACATATTAAAAACAACAAAGTTGACCATAGTGCTTCACAGTCAGTAAAAGCATGAGACAATTAAGACAAAACAAAAAAACAAACAATAGGTAACAACACAACAAGCTAGACAACAGCCAATAATAATAATAATGGATTGCATTTATATAGCACTTTTCTACTCACCCAAAGCGGTTTACAGTTCCACTATTCATTCACTCTCACATTCACACACTGGTAGAGGCAAGCTACAGTTGTAGCCACAGCTACAACCTGGGGAAGACTGACAGAAGCGAGGCTGCCATATTGCACCATCGGCCCCTCTGGCCAACACCAGTAGGCGGTAGGTGAAGTGTCTTGCCCAAGGACACAACAACCAGGAACAAAGAGAGCAGGGGGATCGAACCGGCAACCTTCCGATTACAGATGAGCTTCCCAATCCTTCTGAGCCACGGTTGCCCCCGACAGCTAACTAGTTAAAAGCATGAGACAATTAAGACAAAACAATAAAACAGGACAACAAACAATAGTTAACAACACAACAAGCTAGATAACAGCCAACTCGGTAGAATCAAAAGCCAAAGTAAAAAGATAAGTTTTAAGACATGATTTAAAAGACTGGATAGACTCGGCAGTACGAATATGAACAGGGAGGTTATTCCAGAGTCTAGGTGCCACGGTTGCAAAGGCCCGGTCACCTCTCGACTTCAGTCGAGACCTAGGTTGTGCTAGGAGCATGTGATTGGACGATCTTAGTGCTCTGTTGGGATTGTATAAGTGGAGTAGTTCGGAAAGATAGCTGGGCGCTAAATTATTTAGAATTTTAAAAGTGAACAAAAGAATTTAAAAATCGATACGATATTTAAGAGGAAGCCAATGTAATTTGGCTAAAATTGGAGTTATGCGTTCATAGATTCTCGTACCTGTTAAAAGATGCGCAGCTGCATTCTGAACTAACTGAAGCCGGTAAAGAGAAGAGTGTTGGAGGGAGTTACAGTAGTCCAGTCTGGATGTGATAAATGCCTGGAGAAGCTTTTCAAGGTCCTTTAAAGGAAGGAACGGCTTTGCTTTGGATATCTGACGCAACTGGTAAAAGCTGTTTTTTACAACAGTGGAGACCTGTTTCTCAAGTTTAAAAGAGCCATCCAGGAACACTCCAAGGTTTCTTACAGTGAGCGAGAGGTGGCTAGCAAGAGGGCCAAGGGCATCAGCTAACTGGTCTGGCGGAGTGTGACTATTAAAGACTACGATTTCGGTCTTATTCTCGTTCAGTGTAAGAAAATTATGTGATAACCAAATTTTAACTTCATGCAGACAGTTGAACAGAGGTTGCAAAGAAGCAGACACTTCGGATTTCAAAGGTGAATAAATCTGGATATCATCGGCATAACAGTGAAAGGAGATGTTATATTTTTTAGAAATTAATCCCAACGGCAACATGTAGAAAGAGAAAAGAGCAGGACCGAGCACGGACCCTTGAGGCACGCCACAATAAATAGGGGCAGAAGGAGAGTTGCCCCATAGCAACAGAGAACGACTTCTCTGAGAGGTAAGATTGAAACCAGGATAAAACCGTACCTTTGAGACCAACAACATGTTCCAATCTTGATAGAAGAATGTTTTGGTTAACCGTGTCAAAAGCAGCAGTCAAGTCAAGTAAAACTAAAACCACGGAATAGCCAGAGTCAACCGTTAAAAGAAGATCATTAAAAACTCTAAGTAAGGCTGTCTCTGTGCTGTGGTGAGGTTTCAAACCAGACTGAAACTTTTCATTAATACCATTTGCATCTAAAAGGCCTGAAGTTGTTTTAGAACTACCTTTTCCAATATTTTGGAAATAAAAGGGAGTTTGGAGATCGGCCTGTAGTTAGTGAGAGCATTAGGGTCAAGATTTTTCTTTTTCATAATAGGTTACACAACAGCATGCTTAAAGACAGACGGTACACAACCTGATGACAATGATGCATTCAGCAGAAGTAAGATACAAGGACCAATAACATGTAAAGCTTCCTTAAAGAAACGAGAAGGAAGAATATCGTGCGGGGAAGCAGAGATTTTGAGATGATCAATTATGTCTTTTAAAACAAGCATTCAGAGGCTGGAACTGGGTCTAAAACTGATGATGAATGAGACGGATGAGAAGCCCTTAGAGCTGAGACTTTTTCAGAGAAATACTTTAAGAATTTATCACAAAGAGCAGGGGAGGCATCCCTATAAGTGATAGTGCAAGGGTTTACCACAGAGTTAAAAGTATTAAAAAGGGTTCAGGGGTTGTGGCTATAAGTCATAATAATGCTAGACAAAAAGGCAGATTTGGCAGCTTTAACAGACTTTTGATACTTAGATAAACAATTATGAAGGATGTCCAGAGAGACGTGGAGTTTGTCTTTCCTCCATTTTCTCTCAGCGTGACGACATTCACACCTAAGGGCGCGAGTAGTATCATTTAGCCAGGGTTGTGAGGATTTGGCACGTTTAATCCTCAGAGGTGCCACAGAGTTAAGAATGTCAGCGCATGTAGTATAAAAGAGGTTTGCAAGCTCAACGGCTGATAAAACCCCAATACAGTTAGCATCAGAGAGGGGAGAGTCATGGAAAGCATCAGTGTATGTGGGCGATTGACTGGGAGTTAATCGTGCGCATTTGCCGCACAAGACCATCACTGTTCAAATCCACATTGCTCAATACAGTATTAAACAAAAGCGGGAAGTGATCAGAAATCCCAGAGTCCTTTATGTCCGTGATGCAAATATCCAGACCATAAGATAGTACCAAATCAAGTATATGACTTAGCGGAGGAGACGGCTTGCCGTGAACACTGGCGCCATCTTGGCAAAATGTATAGGTCTTCATCATCATCTCTCCTGCAAATCCTCCTCCACATCACCACATCACCCATCCCCCACAACCTCATCTCCTCCTTTCTTAGCCTTCGGTATTACATCTGTAGTAGAGTCCTCCCCTCCTCCTCCCTCTATGTCAGTGCTCAGACTCATCTCCTACCTGGTGGTCTTCTGTCCATACGTGGTCTGTACTGCTCTGCTGCTGTCGATCTTCTCCACCTGCTCAGGTAGTTATGAACAAACTCTCTCTGATCACTTCAGTGCTCCATCCTGATGTCTTAACCCTGCCCACAGGTGACACACCTGTCGTTTCCATGGAAATGAGCCAGCCTGCTGTACAGGATGATGTCACTGCTGAACATCACTTCTGACCTGATGGATCTCAGAGTGCTGGAGTTGAAGCAGGAACTGTCTGAGTGTCTCAGTGACTAGTTTCTGTGATGCTTTCTGCTTTAACTGCTTTGAGCAACAATAAAACACTCATTACAGCCCAGATACTGACACAGAGAATCAGAGTCATCCTCACAGAAACAGGATTGAAGTCACTCAGGAATGTGAACTCTGGCTGATATAAGAGGATTATTTATTTATTATGGTTTATTCTATGCTGATGAGGTTAGCCTGAGGCCACATCCACACTGATACATTTTTGTTTGAAAACGCATCTTTTTCTCTCCGTTTTGGCCTTCCGTCCACACTGAGATGGAGTTTTTGGTCAAGGAAATCAGAGCGTTGTAAAAACGCTCTCCAAAACACATACATTTGAAAACGCAGTTTTCACGTCCCAGTGTGGACAGCGAACCCGGAGCCTTTTCAAAAACAATGACGCATTTTAGTCATGTGATGCAGTCATGTGACCAATTAAACTAAGATAGCGGAGGGCATTATACAGCAATTGTTTTGTTTGCTCTCAATTCTGACAGCCCTATTAAAGATTAATATGAGTCTGTACATGCTCCAGACAGCTTTTCTTCAAATTCTTTAATTCTCACTCGCTTGTGCAACTTTGTACTTTTGTGTTACTCGCAGCAACAACTCCACCTCATTGTTAGTCCATTTAAAAAACTCGGTGCTTTTCATCAACATTTTGCCGTGACGTTTCAAAGAGCCGGAAAGTAAATAAACAGCAGACAGAAATGAGGCAGGCCGAATCGTCTTGTGTTTCACGCATGCGCAGGACTGGAACGTAAGCGTTTTCAGCCGTTTCAATATGGACGCACAACTCTGTGAAAACGACTGAAAACGCTAGTGTGGACGCGGAGCGTTTTCAGACGAAAATGCCGTTTTCAAATCTATCCGGGCTAGTGTGGACGTGTGGACCTAGGGTGGACCTTAAAGTGTAAGCATCAATAACCTGTGATGGAAACAGGAACAAATAAAGACAAACATCACACCTCCAAGAAAGATGAGTTCTCACAAACACAGAGCTGATCTTATCATGACGGTTACTCCTGTTTATAATGTGAAAACAGCTCACTCACAGCTGAGGTGTCAAACTGTCCTTCACAGGACTTCTGCTTTTCTTTAGTTTTAATAAATTCATTGTTTGCACATTTTTATCTCTTTAACTCTGAGACCACAGAGAAAAACAGGAACAAGACTTCTTACTCTGTCTGTCTAGGGTGATCGTGGCTCAAGAGTTGGCAGTTTGTCTTGTAATCAGAAGGTGGCCGGTTCAAGCCCCATCTTGGACAGTCTCGGTCGTTGTGTCCTTGGGCAAGACACTTCACCTACCGCCTACTGGTGTTGGCCAGAGGGGCCGATGGTGCGACATGGCAGCCTCGCTTCTATCAGTCTGCCCCAGGGCAGCTGTGGCTACAACTGTAGCTTACCTCCACCAGTGTGTGAATGTGAGAGTGAATGAATAGTGGAATTGTAAAGCGCTTTGGGTGCCCAGAAAAGCGCTGTTTAAATGCAATCCATTATTATTATTAAACTGAAAGGAAGAAAATAGCAAAAACAACCTGCAGCTGTCACCTCATTTAAACAGTTTTTAAACTGAAATCCTAAAACGACAAAACGTCACAGCATTTAAACCTTTTACACTGAGAAACAAAGAACATGTGGATTTACACCATCCAGGTCCTGATGGAGGGCCTTTGCTGCTGAGGGCCCCTCTGCCAGTAAGAGTGATTGATCCATTTAATTCATTCATCTGTCAAGTTCAAATAGCTGAACACTGAAGCATCACAGACCTGTCCATCTCCACAGAGTTGATCCAGCCCTAACTATATGCTTTAGCAAAAAGGAAAGTTTGAAGCCTAATCTTAAAAGTAGAGATAGTGTCTATTTAATATAGTATTAAATAGTTGTCATTATTTGTAGAGTATTTATTAGATGTTGTTAAAGATGATCAGATAAGCTGTTTGTTTAGTTTAATGCTGTGGCTTCAGTCAGCATCACTGCGCTGTATAGTTTTATTTTCCTGATCTTTCTGTTAATGTTGCTGAATAAAAGCTGGTTGGTCTGCACCTCACCTCTGCCTCGAGCCTCCTATAAACCAGCAGAGGGTCTTCATCCAGTTATTACAGCTCCATACAGGTCCATAATGACATTAATCCTCAAAAAACGTTCTGGCATAATAATTGTGCACACAGTGTAAAACTGAAGAAGCTTCTTGGATGAAATGTCTTCAAGAAACTTAAAATGTCCAGACACTTTTGTTTCTGAGCTCCTTAATTCAATTCAGTTTTATTTACACAGCGCCAAATCACAACAGCAGTCGCCTCAAGGCTCTTTATATTGTACAGTAGATCGTACAATAATAGATACAGAGAAAAACCCAACAATCATATGACCCCCTATGAGCAAGCACTTATTACAGTATAACTAAGGGAGGATTGAAGTCTACTTTTAAAAGTAGAGATAGTGTCTGTCTCCTGAAAACTGAAGGTCTGTGTATATATGTATATATTTATGCTTATATTCATATTCTCTTATTCCCCTTTGTTTGATATCCTAATTCTGTACTTTCTCTGTGTTCTGCTACTACAAACTGGATTTCCTGGAGGATAAACATGAGGCATTAATAAAGTTTTATCTCTCTGTTAAAATCCCCCAAAATAAATGAAATGTGAATTTCAGGCAGACATGTTTTTAAAAGAGTCACTTAAATGGAAAAATGTCACATTCAGCTGTTGGGAACGAGCCTCATTAAGACCTCGAGTGTGAGCGACTTTGTTGTGTTTTTAAAACTAGCCAATAGGAGCGTCTGTGGATATCAGCTGAGGCTGAACTCAGGAACACCATCACATATAAATACACAGAATTAAAACACTAAATAAAAGAGATCATTAAATAAGGATCAAATCAATATGTCAGAGGTCAAAGGTCAGGCAGAAGAGGTGTGGTTAAACACTGGCAGGAGCAGCAGGTCAGAGGGGGCGGGGCCATGCCAAGACTTATTTTAAGTGAAGTTTAAAGTGGAGCGACAGCAGCAGTCACACAGCAGTAACCAGCTCTGTCTGCCAGGGTCAAAGGTCAAACAAGTCCTGCAGCTGACCCACACACAGACTTACACAGAGAGTGATGAATCCACACATCACTCGGCTGGAGGAAGCGGGGTTTCCACACCGTCCAATCAGAAACCAGCGTTGACGCTGAGCCCCGGGTCTGTGACAGGAAGTCCATGAACAGGCAGACACTCAGCAGCAGGCTGACCTCTGACCTCTGAGACAGAGGGAGGAGTTTGTGTCACCAGGGGGCGCTGCAGCATCACCTGAGAGCTTTAAGAACAACAACAGTAAGTGAAAGTCACACTTCTGTTGGTGTGCGTTATCAGCAGACCTCCACCCTCTGCAGGAAGCTCAGATAAGAAGCAGCCAATCACAGAGCAGAAAGCATGTGACTTCCTGTTCCTGCTGTTACTGTGACAACAGCTCCGGGGACAGAGAGCAGCTTTCTAAAGAGGAAAGAAAACCTCCATCCCTCCAAAGAGGAAAGATGCTGTGAATGTGCAGGTGTCATGTGACCCACCTGATGTAGTGATTTAAGACTGTACGAACAATAATAACAACATGTTTAATACAGAGTCAGGTGATCCATGCAGAGCAGATCCATGTGATCAAACACAGCTGGATCACATGTTTCCTCTCCTGGAAACAGAAACCCTTCATGTATAAAGGCTCATGTACCCACTGAGCCCTGCTCTCAGATCTGTGAGGCTTTAACAAACAACAGTTTAAAATCATGTTTAGCATCTTCTGTCAGTGTGGAAGGTCACACACTTTCCTGTATGTTTGAACCCTGAACTACTGGCTGTTCATGTCAGCCTGGATATAAATACACACCTGCCTGCTGTGATAGACCCCAGCACTCACATATTACTTATAAGTGACTTCTATGTATATATATGCATGTATATATTGTGTATATTGTGCTATTTCTTACTTAGTGTGTTGTGTGTCTTTGTTCCTGTTTGTACTGCAGCACTGTAACCAAAATAAGTAGTTAGTTAAGTTAGTTAAAATAAGTAGCTAGTTTAAAGGCTGTAGGTTGCAGCCGTTGCTCTAACACTGTATAAATGTAACAGGGCTCAGTGCTGGTTCTAACAGTCTGAGCTGCTTCAGGCTTTATTTGTGAAGAGCACAGCAGCTTACAAACACGTAGCTGGGCCTGGACCGCCACAAAGGAGTGTTTGTTAAAGCCTGCAGTAAATCCAGCAGCACAATGATGGAAATGCAACACAGAAATGATGAAGAGGAGCAGAATTAAAGCCAAAGCAAGTCCAGTTCATACAGTTAGGTCCACGAATGAAATAAGGGAAAATAAAATATTGGTTGGATGCACCTGTCTGCACCCTTAATGCGCTCTGGTCGCTATGGTAACGTGTAAACATTTCTTTCAAAATAAGACACACGACTATAACACGGGAAAAGACCCAGGGAAAGAAAGTTAACGATAAAAACCCCAAAAAAGAAAAAAGAGAGCAGCCTTTACCGAGGTGAGAGGATTGCTTCGCCGGTGTACGGGCGTGAAATATGGTCTCATGTATCCAGCTACATTGAAGATCACGGCCCCAGCTGGCGAGCAGATGTCTTTCGAAGACCCGAGCAAGGCAAAGCACTACGTCGAGACCAATCTGCGCCCACGGGAGACGGAGGGAGAGTGACAGTTAATTCACGGGCCATAACAGGTATCATACGCTGCGTGCTAGCATTGAGGTAGTCTGCACAGGCTGTACTTTGACTGGTAAACGTCGCCACGCTACAGTTGGATGCATTTTATGTTTGGACAATGTATAGCTACAATATGTTGAGGGTTTCTGTGGACATCATGTGGCCTGGAGAATATTTTATTTAAGAATATCTTTAGTATCCTTATTGGTTTTCTCTTTTCTCTGCCACGTCAATGTGGCTAACGTTGAGTCCCAACTTGACACTATACCCCTAATAGTACTTTTACTTTGTTTTCTAATGTATTCTGTTTAATTAATCCCCTTTTTACCACCAGTGTCATTAATTTTATTGGACTTTACTCTTTTCTTGTGGGATTATTTTCCAATTGTGAGTGTTCGGAACTGTACCAGCCTGTAAGCGGATGGGTGCCGGCATGCATGCAGCAATAATAGTGTTGAGACAAGGGTCCTATTGCATTTTGTTCTGCCTTTGCTGAGTTCATGTAAGAGTTTAAGTTAGTGCAAACGTGTTATATGCCTAGGAGAGAGAGGAGAGTTTTCAGGGCAGTCTCAGGTTTAAGGAAGACCAGCCCAGGGGTCCAGGATGGTAAGAGGTTTGTCTATGTTTATCTGTTTGCTTTTGTCAGTTTTGTTTTGGGTTTATTTGTGGTTTATGATTTGACTCAAACAGGCATTGAAGTACTGAGCTATAGCCAATGTGTAGGACCGGTTTATTATCGATTGTGGCACTATGATTCTGGATAATGTAAATAATCAACAAGAAGCGGTTTCATTCATTAGCTGGAACGTCAAAGGGCTGAATAATTTGGTTAAAAGGAGCAAAGTATTTAGTCATTTGAAATCATTCAAACCTGATGTAATGTTTCTACAGGAGACACACTTAAATATTAACTCCCAAAAAAGACTAAGTTGTAAGTGGATTGGACAAATATATCATTCGCGTTTTAACTATAAAGCCAGGGGAACAGCAATTTTAATTAGGAAGGGGGTTCCATTTGAACACTCTGAAGTAATATCAGATCCTAATGGCAGATATATTGTTGTAGTGGGCAAGCTGTTTAATACACCATTAATATTGGCTAATATTTATGGACCTAACTGGGACAATGCACAATTCTTTCTTAATTTTTTTTCGACTCTCCCAGACCTTAACTCCTACAAACTAATTCTAGGTGGAGACTTTAATTGTGTCCTTCATCCCCAGTTGGACCGGTCAAGCGTAAGGTCGAGCAACAATCTCTCGTCAGCTGCAGTGGCTATTAATTCCCTCCTTCGTTCTTACGGCTTATCAGACCCTTGGCGTATAAAAAATCTAACTACGAAGCAATTTTCCTTTTTCTCCCCTGTTCATCATAGTTACTCCAGGATTGATTACTTTATTGTCGATAATCAGCTACTTCCCTTAATTTCCAGCACCAAATATCACAGTATAGTGTTATCAGATCATAGCCCTGTGCAGATGGGTCTAGTTTTTCCAGGCAATGTAGTGCCCCAACGAACATGGCGGCTAGACCCCCAATTACTTTTATGTGAACACTTTAGAACATTTCTCAACAATCAGATTGACTTCTTTTTGGAAATTAATGACACTCAGGATGTGTCAAGGGGAGTTTTGTGGGAGTCTATGAAAGCCTATATTAGGGGCCAAGTTATTTCTTATGTGGCACATAGAGACAAGGAGCGTTCTAAACAACTTAAGGAACTGGCTGGCGAAATTGCAGATATTGACAAGCGCTATGCTCTTTCACCTACGCCAGATCTTTTTAAGGAGAAACTACTGTTGCAAACTGAATTTAACACGCTTATGACATGGAAAGCCGAAAAAAATATTTTTAAATCCAGACAGGTATACTATGAGCATGGAGATAAAGCGGGGAGGCTCCTTGCACTTCAGCTCAAACAGCAGTCAGCTGAACAAATGATTTCAGGAATTGAAATAGGTGCTGACTCGATATCCCGCAACCCCCGAGTCATTAATGACCAGTTTAAACAATTCTATTCTACCCTATATCAATCAGAGGTGGGTAGTAACTCACTTGAGATCTACTCGTTTCTTGATTCACTGGATCTTCCCAAGCTTTCTCCAGATGCTCAGTCGTCTTTAGAACAGCCATTGTCGATTGAGGAGATAGCGAGTGCTATCAAGTTGTCTCAGACTGGAAGGGCGCCAGGTCCGGACGGTTTCCCCATAGAGTTTTACAAGGAATTCTCTTCAAAACTCACACCTATCCTAAAATCAGTCTATGATGAATCTTTTGCTACTGGAAATCTGCCGCAGACGCTTACCCAGGCCACGATTTCAGTCTTACTAAAGAAAGATAAGGATCCTGTACAGTGTAGTTCATACAGGCCAATAAGTCTTCTGTGCTGTGACTATAAGATTTTAACCAAAACTCTTGCACAACGGTTAGACCCTATTATTTCCACCATTATCAATGAGGACCAAACAGGCTTCATTCCTGGACGGCAGTCATTTTTTAATGTGAGAAGACTATTTAATGTGATATTTTCCCCCCATTCAACAATACATCCGGAAGTTATTCTGAGCCTTGACGCTGAAAAGGCGTTTGATAGAATCGAATGGTCCTATCTTTTCGCAGTTTTAGAAAAATTCGGCATGGGGCCTACTTTTTGTAGGTGGATCAAAGTCCTATATTCAACACCTATGGCTGCAGTCAGGACAAATGGTCTGATTTCGGAATATTTTTCGCTCTACAGGGGAACGAGGCAGGGTTGCTGCCTGTCGCCCTTCCTGTTTGACATTGCAATCGAACCACTGGCAATTGCTATCAGATCTGATGGGAGGATTAAAGGTATATCCAGGGGTGAAATAAACCATAAAACTCTGCTTTATGCTGATGATCTCCTTTTGCAGATATCAGACCCAATTGAGAGTATGCCCTACCTTCTCCACTGGCTACAAGAGTTTAGTAACATATCGGGGTATAAAGTTAATTTGTCAAAATCTTTATTGTTTCCATTAAATAATCTGGCAAAACAGATCACTTATGAAAATTTGCCTTTTAAAATTGAAAATGACAAATTTACATATCTGGGAATAGAAATAGCTGGCTCAATTAAGGCTATTTTCCAGTATAACTACAGGTCTATCTTAGATCGTACCAAAACTGATCTGGATAGGTGGTCAAAAATTCCATTCTCACTGGCAGGACGGATAAATGCAGTGAAGATGACTGTAATGCCCAGGTTTCTTTATTTATTCCAAATGATTCCCATTTTTCTCCCCAAATCCTATTTTGCTCAGCTGGATCGCTTTATCTCTTTGTTCATATGGAACAAAAAACCTGCACGTATAAGGAAAGCAAGCCTGGAGAGAGCTAAATCTGATGGTGGTTTGGGTTTACCCAATTTCTTATTTTATTATTGGGCAGCTAATATTGTCAAGCTGACATATTGGATAACCATGTTTGCAGATAAGGAGGGTCCAGTCTGGACTGATATGGAACTGAGAGCTGCACTCCCAGTTTCTCCGATTTTGATCTTAACTGCCCCTCTCCCACTAAATATCAAAGCACCTGAGCTGAACTCAAATTTGGTGGTTCAAAATTCGATTAAGATCTGGGGTCAATTCAGGAAACATTTTAATTTGACAAATACATGTAGCTTCTCTCCAATAATGTTTAATCATCTTTTTGCACCATCTCAAATAGATCATTCATTTGCAGCTTGGCACAGAAGTGGCTTGGTCTTCTTTCGAGATCTCTTCACTGAGGATGGCTTTGTTTCATTTAAATCTTTATGTGAAGACCATAATTTACCTAAGTCTCACTACTTCAGATACCTTCAGGCTCGGAGTTTTGCCTCTAAATTTTTCTCAGGGTACCCATCTTCACCCTCTAAAGACCTACTGTATTTAGTTCTTAATGTGAGTCAACCCACTAAAAGAGCAATATCAAAGATCTATGCATTAATTCTTGATAGCTGCCCTCATACATGGGACAAAACTAAGGCAGCATGGGAAGGGGAGGTCGGAGAAATTATACCAGAAGACACCTGGAAAAATACCATACAGCGTATACACACATCTTCTCTCTGTATTAGACATGGCTTGATTCAATTTAAGGTTGTCCACAGGTTGCATTATTCTAATGACAGACTGTCTAAATTATACCCTAATGTTGCACCAAACTGTCCTAGATGTGATTATTCTCCTGTTTCTTTGGGGCACATGTTTTGGTCATGTCCCTCTTTGTATGGTTTCTGGTCATCAATCTTTCAATCACTGTCAGCTATATCTGGCGAAACACTGCGGCCTGACCCTTTGAAAGCTATCTTCGGTGTAGCTCGTGCTGAGCTAAAGCTCTCCCACCTCCATAAAAATGCAATAGCCTTTGCCTCGTTGCATGCCCGCCGTCTGATACTGTTGAACTGGAAGGCGACGAATCCTCCTTCCTATGTCCATTGGATTAGAGAGGTGATGTTGGGATTAGCTCTGGAAAAAATTAGGTATACAGTGCACGGCTTGGAGGGTAAATATGACAGAACCTGGTCACAGTTCATAACTCATATCAAGAGTCTGCCTTTTGCCTGACTTAATGTTCTTTATTTGTTGGTAATTTATGCTCTCGCTCTCTTTTCTGACTGCCGTCCCTAGTCTCCTCAATGTCCGTACTTTGACTGTTGGCATTTATTTATTTTTTGTTACTTCTCTCCTGTGCCAGAGGTCCGGATGTTGGTGCTATAATGATTGACACAGATTGGTTTTTTTTTTGCTTTTTTTTTGTTTTTTTTTTGTATTGTGTTTTCTTATTTGTGGGGATGCCACCTGGATGGGGGTGGGGGGTGGGGTTCACAACTTTTGTAAGAAATGCTGAACTGTTTTGTTGAAAACTATAAATAAAGTTGTAAAAAAAAAAAAAAAAGAAAAGAAAGTTAATAAAAACCCCGAAAACCATCAATTTCACACCGAGCCTCGACTCTCACGGCCCGGTACCAAACGACTCACGGACCGGTCTGTGACCCAGGGGTTGGGAACCGCTGCATTAAGACATGAGTAGTTCAGGGCTGCACGTCATTTTCATTGTTAATATCTTTGTGAAAAGCACATTGATGTGAAAATCATGAGAGTCATAGTGCCTACAACACAATTAAAGATTCATTTAAAACAAAGTCACAAGTTATCATCATCTTCAGAACATTTCATTAAACATTAGAGACAGACTGCTGTGCACATCTCATCACTATCCAAATAACCTACAGTCCACAAAGGCATCATGAACCAGTGTTCAGGGCTGTGGTCTGTCCCCAGTTACATGGATCCAGCTGGTTCCCTGGAGGTGACTGTTGCTGTGGTTTGGTGTCCAGTTACTTTTGGTCCCTTTAAACCAGGCTGTCACATGTTCAGGATGTGAAACTCCTGAGCCCTTCATCCACAGTTAAGGTGGAAACCCTGAATGATGTCAGGGTTCCTGGGTCGCTGACCGAGTGTTTCCTGTTTGATTGTGTCTCTGTGCGTCATGTTCACTTCATCCTGTCATCACCATAAACCCCGGCCACATCCCCAGTCAGCCTGAGTGGGTCCTGTCTTCTCCACGTCCACACCACCTTCATGAATGCACAGGCACCCCCTGTCCCGCCCCCTCCAGACCTCCAGAGAACCCACAGAGACACACGGAGAACCCACAGAGACATAGGGAGAACCCACAGAGACACAGGGAGAACCCACAGAGACAGAGGGAGGAACCCACAGAGACAGAGGGAGAACCCACAGAGACACAGGGAGAACCCACAGAGACAGAGGGAGGAACCCACAGAGACATAGGGAGAACCCACAGAGACACAGGGAGAACCCACAGAGACACAGGGAGGAACCCACAGAGACAGAGGGAGAACCCACAGAGACACAGGGAGAACCCACAGAGACACAGGGAGGAACCCACAGAGACAGAGGGAGAACCCACAGAGACACAGGGAGAACCCACAGAGACAGAGGGAGGAACCCACAGAGACATAGGGAGAACCCACAGAGACACAGGGAGAACCCACAGAGACACAGGGAGGAACCCACAGAGACAGAGGGAGAACCCACAGAGACACAGGGAGAACCCACAGAGACACAGGGAGAACCCACAGAGACACAGGGAGGAACCCACAGAGACATAGGGAGAACCCACAGAGACACAGGGAGGAACCCACAGAGACACAGGGAGAAACCCACAGAGACACAGGGAGGAACCCACAGAGACACAGAGAGAACCCACAGAGACACAGGGAGAACCCACAGAGACATAGGGAGAACCCACAGAGACACAGGGAGAACCCACAGAGACACAGGGAGAACCCACAGAGACACGGGGAGAACATGCAAGCAGAAAGTACAGATGGTGGAGTCAGGACCTGTCTTTTTTTGGCTAGGCCAAGAAATCAACAGTTAGCTTTTGGCCCTCTGAGCTCAAAAACCAATCCACTGTTTACAGTCAAGCTCATTCTATCAGAGATGTTACATGTTTATTTTGAACAGCCATTAAACCATGAAGCCCAGCTGTAACAGGAAGCTGCTCTTATTGAATGTGTTAATAAATCCAACCACAAATGCAAACCTGTTCATTGTGTTCACAGCTGAGGTGTTTAATCAGTGATGGAGACTCTATGACCTTATGTGACGTCTGCTGTGTGTAGGAATTTCTTTTACTTATGTATTAATCACATTATTTTATTGTATAATGCCTTGGTGCCACTGGATTTTAGCATGTCTCACACTCATACAGTAAGACAAATGGTGGGGGTCTAGTAAGGAAGTTGGGGGAAGCAGACAACTCCACAGGAAGAGTCTTTTGTCTCTTTGAGGACTCTGGGAGGTAGCAAGGGAGTGTGAACCGTAAAGTGTGAAACAGCTGTGTGCTGCCTTTTGTTCCTGGAGAAGGTATTTAACTGAGAGCCATGCTAGGCTCAGGTGAGACTCTGCTGACCGTCTGCCCCGCGATCATGCAGGCTCTCCACAACCTTGGTTTGTCTGTTCTTTTTTCCAATTAAAGAATGTTAGCTACCGCTCACCGCTCGTCTGCAGGCTTTATTTAAATGGAAAACTTCCACAACAGCTGGAATCACTGAGATGGTATTTATCTATCACAGTGACTGTGCTGCACCACACCCCACTCACCTCAGAAGCTCCGCCCTCACCGTACACGAGGTCACTGCGGCCCGTCGACCTGAGGAAGGCTGCTGGTCCTGATGGTGTCCCAGGCCTAGTGTAGAAGGACTGCACAGACCAGCTGGATGGAGTCTGTCCCAAACTGCCTGGAGTCCTCCACCATCATTAAACCCCATATTTCCAGCTTCATCAACTACTGGCCACCATCTTCCCCTGTAACAATAAATGCTTTGAAAAGCTGCTCAGGGATCAGCTGCTGGTGTTTATCGGTGCTCTACAGAGAGCATACTGACTCACAGCTGCACTGACACTACGATGGCTGCCCTCTGCCCACACTGGAAGGACTCCACAGCTCCATCAGAAGATGATAAAGGACACTCCACACCGGGTCATTCACTGTTTGAACAGGCAGATCCATCAGACCAGGACAGCCTGGTCCAAACACAGCTTTGACCCAACAGCAGTGAACACAAAGCACCAACATGAGTGTGTTTGTGCAGCTGCAACACAACAGCACAGTGTTTGATTACTGGCATGTTTGTGGTTTCCAACCAGTGTGCACTGAATGGACTGACATGATTAAACACTGTATATGTGACAGAGAGACACGAGACGTCATGTTAATATGTAAAAACATGTGGTTCATACAGCACCAACTGTCATGATCCTGAGTCCATGACTCAGTGATTTTGTGTTTGGTGTATTTATTGTTATTATTTTCATTATTATTTGGGGGCTGTTTTGGGATGGTTTGTGTTTTGGGATTTTAGATACTGGGTTTCTGGGTTTGTGCTGCCTCTGTTGGTCCCTGGTGTTAGTGTTCCCCTGTCTCTTCAGGTTAATCAGGTCCAGCTGTGTCTCCCACCTGTGTGTGAATTCCCAGTATCCCTCTGTGTATTTATAGTGTGTGTTTGCCTCTGTTCCTCGTCACGTCGTCTGTGTTCATCCTCTGTGTTACCCTGCGTACTCTGCATTACTCTGTGAATCCCCTGTGTACTCTCCCTGCTGTCCTCCCTTCATGTTCAGGTTTGCTACTCTTTGGTTTAGTTTCTCCCAGTTTAGTTCATCCGTAGTTCTGTTTTGCCATCCCCACTTTATGTTTGGTATTCTTAATAAATCACCCTCACATCTGAATAAGTGCTGCATTTGAGTCCTCCTTCCACACATCACACGGCTGCTGCCCCAGTCGTGACACCAACATCAGTGATCTCAGGGTAATGATATGGATATGTATGATACTGTGGCGGACCACCAGGTGGCTCCACTCACACCCAAGTTGAAGGGAAGTGCTGGGGTGGAGATTTTGGCGTTTTCTGCATGTGAGGTTCTGCTGAGTCAGTTAATAAAGTTGGAGTGAGACACTGAGACCTCTCCTGTCGTCTTTACATACCTCCACAATACTGATGGAGGCAGCTGTCAATCAGAGGGACTGACAGGAAGTGTGGGTGTGGCCCCAGGGCCTCCATCATGCCTCCTTCCTGCTCTGATTGGAGCTCTGAGGTCAGAGGGGGTGTTTCATGATGTCTGTCTGAAGCTTCCTGACAGTCAGCAGCTTTGACCTTTGACCCACATGAAGCTGACATGTGACTAGGGCTGTGTCCCAATTCAGGGTATGCACGCTTGAAGTACGCACACTACGCGTACTACGGACGGTGCGTACTATAAGTACGGGAAGTGCGGAAGTGAGAAGCCCGTGAAGTGGGACGGTCTACCCTTTGAATTCGCGTCAC
Source organism: Pelmatolapia mariae (assembly GCF_036321145.2). NCBI lineage: Eukaryota > Metazoa > Chordata > Actinopteri > Cichliformes > Cichlidae > Pelmatolapia > Pelmatolapia mariae. Next base: position 33,166,712 of record NC_086229.1, read on the forward strand.
CAGCTGTGCCTGCCCGTACCACGTCCCCCGATCGGCAACATGGACACAGACCACGTCCTTGCGTGTTCCATTTCCCTGCTAATGGAAGAGCCTCAACAACCCACCCGTCACGGACGAATGATCCTTTTGCGACTACGGGACACCCACGTGCAGGTACAGTGATAAATACATGGCGATACGCCTCCCCCCTGAGATATATGACGTGTGTACCTGTGTACTAGCGTAACCCCCTGATATATGCAAGTGTAGATGTGAGTCCCAGGACTGTGTGGGCCCGCAGCCAGCACACATGTGCAGGTACACTGGTACAGTACATGCGAGTGAAATCCCTGCATGCGAGGTCCACAAGCGCAGAGGTGTGCAAAAATACAATAACATAAAACAAGCAAAATATAATAATGGCTAAATCTGAGAGTTATAAATATACGTACAATATAAGAGTGTATGCATGACTGGATGTGTATACAAAATAGGCATGCCACGTGTGTGTGTGTGTGTGTGTATACAAATGTTACAAATTAAATACAGTAAACAACAACATCAAAAAGATAAAATATACAGAGGCTGATAGTTGGGTCACCACAAGCACAGTGTCCACTGCCTGCGAAAATAAGAACAGCAACAATCAGAACAATAACCAGAATAAAAGAATGTCTGTCGTGTCCTGTATTTACTTTCACCAGACCAGACCCCTGTACTGCAGGATTAACCTGAGTGTCCCGGTCCTGGACAGATACTTGAACAATGAGGACACCAGGCCTGATTTCCGCCTCAGCAGGTAGTCCGTGACAGCGCTGCTGAATCTACTGAAGCAGGAACGGAGACATGGGTGGGGTGCCCCGATCGAGGTCCTCGTGTTCCTCTTCTGGCTGGCGAGTGGCGCAGCCTACAGGGTCGTGTCCAGGGTGTTCGCAATACCCCGTTCCACTGTCCACCGCATTGTGCACAGGGTCACAGAGGTGGTGGTGGCCAAGCGCCACCAGGTCATCCACCTCCCACGGACCCCAGAAGACCTGCATGCCATGTCCAATGGGTTTGCACAGCTGGCAGGCCACAGGGCGTTTGTGAAGGCTGCTGGTGCAATTCACTGCTGCCATGTCCGCATCAAGCCCCCCAGCGGCCCTGACGGTCAGTGCTACAGGAACAGGAAGTTGTACCCGTCCATAATCCTGCAGGCTGTATGTGACCATCAGGGCCGCTTTGTCGATACACATGTGGGCTGGCCGGGGTCAGTGCATGACTCCAGGGTCCTCCGCCACAGCCCACTGTACCGACAGGCCCGTTACCCTCCCCCAGGGCATTTCATCCTTGCAGATGGAGGGTACCCATGTCTCCAACATCCACTCCCCCTCGTAACCCCCTACAAGAGGCCAGTCCACGGTGTGGGAGCCCAGCGCTTTAACTCACATCACGCCAGGGCACGCTCTGTCATAGAGCGTGCCTTTGGAATGATGAAGACAAGGTTCCGTGCCATCTTCCTGCAAGCGCTGGAGGTGCACCACACCTTCGTGCCACATGTATGTCACGCTAACACGAGCATCATTGTTGTATGTCCAATAATAATGGCAACTGTAGTGCACACCCTGGCATGTACACTGTACTTACAAGATTAAACATCTGTCGCAGGTCATAACAGCATGTGCCGTGCTGCACAACATCTGCATCGGTGCTGGTGACATTGTGGCCCCAGATGAGGAACCTGAGGATGATGCCCAAGATGAGGGGGAGACTGGTGTGGAGGCAGTCAGTGGTGCACACTGGCGGGACCAGCTATCGGCTGAGGTGTCTGCCCTGGAGGAGGTACCCCCGGACCACGATTATTGTCAGCAGGCAAGTATCCCTTAGTGGTGCATCTGCACAGTGCTGGGATTTCACGTGACAGACCTGTCTTAACATGCTTGTTTTCACCATGTCATTTTCCCACTGCCATGATTACAATCTAGTGACATGGCAGCTGTCGGTTCCACCAGCCCTGCAGACCCAAGTGGCGGATGTTGCGGTGGACAGTGGGAATAAGCATGCCTGAGCAACATCTGGGGACGCCTCACTCAGTACCTGGCTATGAACCGGGGGTCTCACCTGTGGCACCTCCCTCATCTCTGTGGTCCTGGTCCAGCAGACCAAGCAGCACTGCCCAAGACTCCCTGCCCAGGCACATATCAGGCCTGGTTGATGATGTGTGTGCATGCTGGGACACTCAGGTTTATCCTGGACCGCAGTGGGCAGTGCATTTCCCACAGTCATGTTGTGTTATACGTTGCACTGCTTTCATTTCCACAATTTGTCATGTGCAATAGGTCAGGCCCCCCGAAATTGTGTCATGTAGTTTGTGACAGACATGCACTCACAGTTGGGATGTTCCCACTGTCTTTATTTTCAGAACTGAAATCATTTTGTGTGTGCAGAACAAAGGTTGGCACAACAACATAAATTAAGTTCACCTATGTACATTGCTTTTTATTTACAGAAATCAAATCACTGAAATAATCATGTTTGTACAAAACAAAGGTTGGGGTGCCAGCATAAATAAAGTTCAACTATGTACAGTGGCTGTCTGTGGACACGAATCAGTCCTTTTTCTGCTGCACTAGCTTTTCCAGGACGCCTATCAGCCTGTCCATCCTCTCGCCTCTCCGTTCCTCCATTTGCCGTTGCTGGGCCATGTCCTCCTTTATTAGGGCAATGAGGTCATCCTCCCCGTCCCTCCTCCTTTTCACCACCCGTACCTCAGGCGGCTCCTCATCCCCCTGCCCCACCTAGTGTGGGAGTGGGTTGCCCACTGCTGCACTGGGCCCTGGTGCGTCCTCCTGGATGGAGGAGATTAGGACAGGTGGCCTGGTGGAGGGCCTCTGTCCTAGCACCTCATCCATGGCATCAAACCAGGGCCATGTTGCGGCAGTGGGCTTCCCACTTGCACCCTCGCCCGTCGCTGGATACTTGCACTCCTGAGGGGAGGATACATCACAGGTGGCAGTTGGCAACAACAGCAACAGTGCAGGTTTACATGGGTGGCTTTTCAGTGTTCCGTGTGGAGTTACATCTGTCACTACCACTGTACTTACCTTGTATTTCCGCTTCAGGTTCTCCCATTTACGTTTTGCCTGCACAGGGGAGATTTTCCCCGCCAGGTCCATCTTCTCCACGATTTCCCTGACAAACGACATATGAGAGCACATGTATATCAGGTCATTCCGTTTATGGCACCCACAGCAGGATGTACTGGCTTGGGACCACAGGGCAGACAGTTCACTGTCCCATGTGCCTCCAATACTTGTAGACATCATACTGTTGCTGTACCTCCAACCCACTGCGGCTGAGTGTTTCGCACCCGTGAACAGGTGCTCATTGTCACGGCGGAGTCGAATGAGGTCTGCCGTCTGCTCGGTGGTCCCTGTAATGCAGCGTGACATTGGATTACATTCCCCACCATCCTGCACTTCTGTTTTAGCATTTCTCCATTTGCCGTCAGTTCAGCATTTCCAGCTGTGTGGAACATACACACTGCAATGTCAGGCAATACTGTTTATTGCGGGAAAGGGACAACACTGAGTGGGGCAGAGCACTTACTTTAACAGGCCCTAAGTTGGGGTCGGGGGTTCTCTGTCATATGTTTTGTTTCAATACAAGTCAATTCAGTTTTGTTTGGATGGGGCAGACTCACAACAAAAGTCGCCTCAGGGCGCTTTGGAATATCCCCTTTGAAATATTTGACATGGCAGGTGTGATAACTGTGACAAATGTATGTATATGTTATATTTTATGCATTTGCATTTTATATTTAATGTGCTGCGGACACAGCTACATTCCTGCCTGGTATATGTTGACATTCCTGTTTGCGGCACAGGCAGGGTCATATTAGTACATTATTCATACTGCCCTCGGTCTGGTACAGGATTCACAGCTTTGCAGGTCTGTTCATTTAAGGTTACGTGGGTCGGGCAGGTTTGACATGATTCACCTTGACATTTTCTATTGACCTCCCATTAACTTTTACATCGTGGCATTTGTTTCGCTCCTTCACACATATCTTACATTTGCGGGTGTTGCTGTCCTCCGCCGCCGTTTCAAGCTCCTCCGCAGCTGCTGACATCATTACGCACTGGTCTGGCTGCATCGCGCTATGCATTGTGGGATATATAGGGCCACGAAGCGTGCACCGGACCACGCTTGATATTTGGGGAAATCGACGGCGCATTTGGAGTATGCATTTGAAGTACACTTTGAATTGGGACAGCTGTCGTTGCGTGGCGGTGACGTATTCGCACTTGAAATGCGTACTTCAAGCGTGCATACCCTGAATTGGGACACAGCCAAAGAGTCAGGACGCTCTGTGGAGATCCATCAGAACAGCAGAAACACACTCATCATCTTTATAAACTTGTAATGTTAGACAAACAGCTGCAGAACATCTGGCTGTGGTTTGTTAGCTGTTAGCTGTTAGCAGAGGAAGGCCAAAGCAAAGCTGCATCTTCATCTTCCTCAGGGCTGAATACACAACAGATACTGTAAATACACACAGGCTGCTCTTCATCACCAGCTCCTCCTCCTCTGTGACCCATCAAACTGACTGAACCTCCATCAGAGGAACATCTTCATGGTTCCTGTTCCTGAGGGGACAGAGGACAGTCAGACACTCACGTGGGTCGGTGGGTTTGATGCTGGAGTCTATCCCAGCTGTGACAGCTGATCAATATCCTACAAACAGACTGATCGGTTCTCTGATCTGTGATCGATCAGCTGGAACTAGGATGAGGATCAGAGCCAAGAATTAAACCAGGTTCATAGATTCATACCTGCACGGGCAGGTCATGTGACCCTACATGTCCTCACTCACTGAGCTCTGAGCTCATTGTTCCAGTAATCTGTGTTAAATATGGAATAATCTTTATATCATAAGTCCCATGCAAGAAAAATAACACATTATTCAAGCAAATAATTAAATTTCTCGTGCATAAAGTCAGTGCAGCACTCCAGCCAGGTGCACAAAGAAGCCAAAACCCAAAGAGGTTTCTGCTCTGCTCGCGCTGCAGCAGTGTTACGCTTGTACAGTTAATCTGCTAGCAAAGGTCATTTTAGCTTCTGCGGATCACTTTGACTTTTGATTGGCCTGAGGCGGAGCCTAAAGGAGGCCAGGGTCTCAATGTGATTGGTTACTTCATTGGTGTCAGGACCCTGGCCCTCCAGTGGATAGGGCTGTGCCATATAATGATATATATGCACCAGGGGTAAGTGCAGCCACTCAGCCTCTACTCAATGTGGTCATAGAAGCAGGTGTCACAAGTTAATCCAGTAGTAAGCTATGGCACTTAGCCACAGGTGGCAGCAGTGGACTGACCTCATGTGAGACTGCTCCAGCTGCTATGTGATAGTCAGTGGATCTGCTACAAATTGAAGATCATATGCAAGTTTTTGAAATTAAACCATGACTCTTCCTAACTTAGCTTTGAAACAAAAGATTTCTAACTCTCCGCCAGACTCAAAAACACAGGACAAACCAACTGACACACCTGAGTCACTCACTTTCTTAAATCCACTCACTCTCACTGGCTCTGTTTATTACTAATCACTGTGTAACTGCTGTAAATTCACAGTAACTGCCATCTCCTTACAAATGTTTATTGGATTAACCACACTTATACAGACTGTAAATAACTACCAACTCTCTCCAGCCATGTTGATGGATTGCCTATATTGGCTGAAAATGTTCATTTCCAGGGAAAAGACACAGACAGACTGAAATATGAATGTGTCATATATTTGTTCAAGACGTATTTCTGTGTTATGGAAAACAAAAATATTAAAATCATGATGAACAACAGGAGTGGTGATTTCTATAACTTTGTGTATATAATTTGGCATTTCTTACTGATGTAGGCCAAAAATAAATACATGATATCATTTCATTTAGTTTAAAGGTTTATTTGCAAGACACAAAAACAGAGACAGTAGAAAGTTGCAAATGCATTGTGCATGAAACGATTTCAAACGTGGTGCAGATGTGTCACAGGTTAGTCTGGCTGTAGGCTGTGGCACTTGGACACAGGGGGCGCTGGTTGATTGGAGTCCTTTTGAGTGGACACAACGTAAACTGCACGTTGGCTCGAAACACATATTAATAAATTGCTCAGTGATGAACAAGTACTCAGATCATTTACCTCAGCAGTGTGCTTTGTCAAAACTAAGTAAGTGTGTTGGTAATGAACACATTGACATTCTGTTGTGCAATTGTTATTTACTTGTACTTTATAATTTGACTTTACATACTGCTGGGTGGTTTGTAAAGTTTACAATAACTAGTATTATCATTATGCTATATTTTCTAATATGTATAATAATCTCAAAAGTAATGCCTTGAAGCAGAAAATAATAATACTTTATTAAAACTTAAGACTAAAGTACAGTATTTGAATGTGTGTATTGTGTCTACTGTTTGTTAACTCACCATATTCATAAACGTCTTAATAATAAATTCCATATTCTATTACCACATTATTTGTGATCAGTGGGTTTGCGGGGTTGGGGGTGTGGGGGGGTAGGGTCTTTAGGCTTTGGCCCCCACCCCTGCCACCAGTATATTTTTAAGCAAGTATTTCTAACTTTTATTTGAATATTCAGTTTCCTACCATCTGCTCTTAAAGGATAATCACCAGGTAACCCGCCCGCCCCCTTCGCACACACATGCACACAAACAAAACACACAGTATAATTCACACCCTCATTATAGTGAATAAATATTTATGCCATTTTACACCATCAAACTTAGATAGCTCAGGATGAAGAACCTTTTGCTCTTTAAAGAACCATTTGTAATAGCTAAAGAACCATCTACAAAATAAAAAGGTTCTTTGACGTATGATGGTTCTTTAAAGAACCATGAAGACATCTGAAGAACCATTTAAGAACCATAATTTTTCTGAGAGAAGACGGTGCAGGTGTAGACTCCAGTGTCAGTGAGGTGGAGGTCTTTCAGGGTCAGACTGTAGTCTCCAATTCTCAGTGGATCTTCATCCATCTCTGTGCGACCTCTGTAAACCTGGTCTTCATTGTGTGACTGATTGTTTCCACTCTCATACACGTGGACCTTCCTCTCTTTGGGTTCAGTGAGTCTCCACTCCACTGTGACGTCCTGAGGAAGGTCAGCTGTGGTTGTAAAGGGCAGCAGCACAGACTCATCTGCATCTGTCACATTCACCACCTCTGGCAGAGGACCTGAGAGAAAACAGAGAAGAACATAGACAGATAAAAAAGGTCACTGTTACTGTTCCATGATGTAATGTGGATGCTGCTCTGTTGTTCAGCACTGTGTAAGAAGACACGGGTATTTATTACATAATTAACACATGAATCATTTGAGTGTGGTATAAAATGGGTGTGGTATATGAGACTAAATATTCCCACTGTGTGCACTGCTGAGAAGAAACACACAGCACTGCAAATTCAGTCCAATCTGTGATAAATTATATGCTACAAATGCTAACAAATCATGTCTTTGTATGTTCTCCTGCCAAAGGTTCGTTGCACCTATTATTGTTGAGGTTTACAGACATGAGTGAGGTTGATGGTCCATCGTGTCCTCTGCTGTGTAACCAGCAGCTCCTGTTCTCAGTGTTTCTCTGTGTGTTGATGTGTGAGGCTGCACAAACAGCTGCTTTCCTCTGTCAAACATACAGGCAGTACTGACTTTGAACTGTAACAAGCATTTATTTAATCGGTGAAAGTTGTGCATGAATTAGTGCAGTGTGTTGTAATCTGTCAGCTCTTCATTAGAGACATAAAGGAGACTTAAACTAATTCTTCTGCTTCAGGCTGCTACTGAGGGTCTGCAGAGATTCTAGCAGCTATTAGTCAAAACCAGTAACACTGTAAGTACTCAATTTATTCTGAAGCACTTTCAGAAAATGTGCTGGGGCAGATTGTTCCACAGATTAGGAGCAGCAGTAGAGAAGGCCCTGCCCCCTCTGATCTTCCTCTTGGACCTGGGTCAGCTGGTCAGCTGACCTGAGAAACTTGGGGGGTGGTTAGGGTCAGGGTGGGGCAATTTAAAAACAAACAGAATTTTAAAATGACCTCTAACATATACAGGCCGCCAATGGAGTGAAGCCAGGATGGGACTTTAACTGGGAGTTCCAGTTAAACTCGTGCAGCAGCATTTTGTATTGTGTTAGAGGCGTCAGCAGTCCTTTAAGTTTAGAAGAGACACCTACAGTTTGTCCCTCTTCCATCTGCGTTCAGCTCTACGACACTCCCTCCTCACAGCCCGAGTGGCGTCATTAAACCAAGGTCAGTTTTAGCCTTGGGCTTCCTGGTTTTTAATGGTGCCACAGAGTCCGGGATAGTTAGGCAAGAAGATTGAAACCAGGAGCTGAGGTCCTCTGTGTCCAAGGGAGTGAGATCAGCGGGGACAAACAGCTGGCTAAAAGCAGAGGAGAACTGGGCAGCAGTGGAAGGGTTAATAATCCGACAGCGGCGAACAGGAGCGCTGGTCTGAACTGCGTGAAAACACAGCATCAAATAATACAGTCATATGGTCAGAGAAGGCCGTGTCAGACACTTCCACGTCAGACACAGGTAGACTGTGTGATAAAACCAGTGTGTGTGTCCGTGTTCATGTGTGGAACCAGGTACAGACTGGACCAGATTAAAAGAGTCAATAAGGCCTAAAAACTCCTTCACCAGAGGTTTGTCAGGACAGCAGACATGGATATTACAATCTCCCACAATAAGACCATGATCGTAGTTGGATATAATCCCAGCTAGCAATTCTGCAAAGTCATTTATGAAGTTCTGATTGTATTCAGGGGGACGATAAATAACAGCAAAGAGCAGAGTTAGAGCGACTGACTTCAAAAGACGTGAGCTCAAAGCTGGAAGACGAGGGCTGTAAAAACACTGTTTACATTTAAAATCCTTTTAAAAACAGCCGCCGTACCTCCTCCTCTCCCTGATGTCCTTGGTGTGTTAAAATAGGAACAACCTGCTGGTAAAAGTACTGGACCCACCAGTGTTAAGCCAAGTCTCAGTGACACACATGAAGTCCAGTTTCCAGGAAGTGAATAACTCCTTCAGAATAAAAGATTTGTTCACCAGCGATCTGGCGTTTACCAGCCCAATCCTGACAGGAGCCGGGGATGAGGTATGAGCCCCAGCGGCACAGGGAGCCCGACACAGCGGCCTCTGTTTGTCAAGGTTTGCCTGGCGCACACAGCCGAGGAGGACAGGGGTCATGGCGTCATCCTGGCTAACCACGGGGATGAGGCAGGAATCCACAGGGTCCAGGAAACGTCGGTGCACAAAAACTCCAGGAAATAATCTGTGTATTCCTCTGACTGCAGTGAGATGCTGCACCAAGGAGAGCTTGAGTTTAACCAACAGCCACTGCGCCTACCCCGACGCCTTCACCCGGGAGGTAGCATGACAGCACGGCATAGGCCGGTCGGGATTTGTGACAGCAGCGGGCACCAGGAATTCTGTCCTCCGTTAGCAAACGGATCTGTGTTTTGAACTTCAGAGATTTAGAAGCGATTGGCGATCGTACACCAGTAGAGAGCAGATCTCCTGAGTGTCACATGACAGGAACAAAAACAAACAAAACTGACAGCCACAGACGAGCAGCCACGTACACCGGCGCCATCTTGATCCCCATTTAAGGCTGCAATGAGCTGCTACTCAGAGAAAACTAATATTTGTTGCTACTGGACTGATTCCCCAGAGCACAGCAGTAAGTGCTGAAAGAAGCTGGTTAGTGAGCTGCTGGTCAAAGTGGAGAGTCAGTAACAGCTCAGCTGTAGAAGAACACCAGACCTCAGGAACAGCTCTGTGATTGGTGGCAGAGCATCTGCTCTCCATATAAGGACTCTGAATCACTGAAGCTGCTCAGACCAGCTGATCCTGGAAAAGGGCTGTGATGCTCACATTAGTCATGTGACCTCAGTCACTATCAGACAAATCCTGCCAGTTCAGATCTACAAGAGCAGCTCTGTGTTAAACCTTCAGGATGTGGGTGATGCCTCTAATGTGCTCCATCAGTGTGAGTTCAAGGCTCTGCTACCAAAGTGTTGTACATGGATGAAAGATGAGCTGATGCAAAGTTCCTCAGCAGATTCTGAGCTGTGAGAAAGATGAAAGGAGGCCACAGAGTCCAGCAGTGTTTGGGAGATACTTACCTGAATGACTGAGCACGCATCCAGACAGGATTCATTATTGTTATTGATAAGATGAACACAATAACTGAATGTGTGACTGTGGTGTTACTGAGTTACAGCTGAAGGTGATGGCTGCTGCTTCCACTTCCTGGTCTGCTCTGTGGAAACGCACACACACACACACACATTATAAAACATACACACACCTTCTCTGTCCTTCATCCTTTTACATGCACAGTACACAAACAGACCACAGGCAGCAGCCGGGATGATCAGCTGAGAGGAACTGTCAGTCTGACATTATTCACAGTATGAAGGTAAAGCCATGCATACCTCCATTAAACATACTAAAGTCACACTGGGAAAAGCATCAGCTACTGATTGTGAGAGGGTCAGGAAGTCTCTGACTGACTCTGATGTGTTTAGGACAGCAAAGTACCAACCAGCAGCTCCATTATCAAATCACCCAGGACTACAGGACTCAGCTCTGAGACACATCAGGACCTCACAGGGACTGACTGACACAGGCTGTTAGATGTAACAAAGACAGACACCAATCTGGGATGTTGGAAACAAACTTTTATTAAACACAGGTCCTTTCTTTATTACATGTATATGGATCCTTTAAAGTCATTCACATGTTTGTAGAAGAATGAAAACAGCAAAACTAATACTCAAAGTACAAATCTGCTTCTCCACGATCAACACTGACTAATTAAGATTCAGGAATAACTGATGAAGCCTCAGCAGGCTCTGAAAGAGGAGCAGAGTGAAGGATGAAGGTCGTCCATCAGACCGAGTGTGTCCTCAGCTTCCTGTTCAGAGACAAACACCACTGATGTCAGCTGTTCACCTCTGACCTTTACTAACACACCTGTGTGTGAATGTTACCTGCTCTGACTGATGATTACACAGCACATGGATCAGCTGACTACTCTGTAACACACACACACACACACACACACACACAGGGTTAGAGTATCACACACCTGTATGTGTTTCACATGTTTATATCTTCCAAGTTAGCTCAGTGGTGCTCCTCGCTGCCCCTACAGGCCTCTGCAGAAATTACAGTGTACAACACACACAGGGATTCATGGATACTCTGCTTCTGTTACACACACCTCTGAGTCAGTGCAGATTATTATGTATGCCAAAGTAAAAGCAGCTGCTGTTCTGAACACACACAGCCTAGAAGTAATGCATTTATTACTTCCAGGCTGGACTACTGTAATTCATTATTATCAGGAAGTCCTAAAAACTCCCTGGGTGTCTGTCCCATTGCTACGAGCCATTCAATCCCAGTATATAAATCAATCAATATCAATATATAAATCAATCAATATCAATATATAAATCAATCAATATCAATATATAAATAAAATTGAACTGACTTATGGTGAGTGCCATGCTGTGTCAGTATGGTGGTTACTATGGTTACCTTTCCTCTTGCCAGCTGTTTTCTTGCTTTTGATGACCACCTGACCAAAAGCGACGTCCTCAGGACCTGAAGACAGAGAGATGGATGGAGTGACTGGAGACAGAGTTCGGTCACAGCCGATATCTACAGACAAGCTGCTCTGTGAGGATTGTCAGTCCTCAAGCTCATGTTTATTATTATTATTATTATTATTATTATTATTATTATTATTATTATTATTATTTTAAGATTTGCAGTTTTCTTCTTTTTTTAAATAGTTGAATTTTTTGATCGGGACAAGTTTAATCAGTTGTTCATAAAGTTTGTTTCCATATTCTTGAAGCAGGTTGTAGCTGTCGCATTGAAATGTAATTATTATGTGATTGCAATGTTCAAAATGAGGTGTTTAATCTGGTTCCTATGTTGTGTTGTTGCCACCTACTGGTGGACCTGAGTATGGCGCTTGTATTTGAGTTGTAATTTTATTTTGCTGTGTTTTCATTTCTTATTTAAACGTAGTTTTTCCAAGGTGTTTGCTGGTGAAAAGAAGATTAAAATACTGGTTAAACATCAGTTGGACCATGGCCCTTTATTCTACTCCAAACATGAAAAACCCTCAGGAGCAGTTATACAGATTGACCTTTAGTTAGACTGTCTTTGTCTTCAGAGAGATAGATACAGAGATAAAGTCATGGCGACAGAGAGATGTATTATATCTATCTCTAGATATGTATATACACAGAGGATGAGAAACTAACAACTCAGGAACTTCAGCAACACTTAAAAGTAAAGAGGAACAACTTTATTAAGTGACCAATGCATTTATGTGGCCTTCATTGGTGTTAGGGTTTTCCCTCTGGTTTCCATCCCCTTACACAAAGGCTAACTTTGTGTATTTAAGTCCTCTGTCATCCTGTTGCCACGTTGTCCACATTAGCTGTGTGTTTGCATGGCTGTTCCCTCACTTATGCCTAGTTGTTAGTGATGGCCAAATGAAGCTTCTGAAGTGCTGAAGCTTGGATTAAAAAGGGTTAATAATTTGAAGCTTTTCAACACTGTCCTCTTTGGTGACATCTGCTGGACAAACATATGAACAGCAACCGAATCTACAAGCTCCCTGTAACTGCTTCATTATGAGTGACCGCTCTGCAGAGCTGTTTCTGTTTGATATCATGTGACAGTTCTGTCAGATATCGGGCTCATATGGTGCTTTGACCATTAAAAAAACGATGTCATGTCTATTTTCATAATAAATAACTTAGATGAATTAAACCTTCCTTGCTTCAACATGTGTATTGCTGTGTTGTCCTTTTGCTTGTGACTTCTTAATGTTTTTTATTAATGAAATAAATAACATATATAACATTATAAGGGGTGGGTTTTGATTATCGATTTTCTGATTAAAATCGATTCTAGCTTGGATAACATGATATCGATTCATTACAATCCTGAATCGATTTTTAAATATAAATTTATTTTTAACCAGAAACGCCAGAATCTCAGGTTTAACCTCACAAAATGTCGACAACAACCAAACAGCTAAAACAGTAAATGAGAGCAGCTACACGGATTCTGAACAAAGACGTAAACACAGAGCAAAGACCCGCCGATGCATCAGAATCAGTGAGATGTGGCTTTCTCACGACACGCTGTTGGAGCTGAAAGCCGACAGCTCACAGATCCTGATGCGTCAGCGGGTCTGTGCTCCGTGTTTACGTCTTTTTTTGCGCTAGACTCTGAAGCTGCAGGTTTCATCTCTCTCCAACCAAAATTTACTGAACCAGCAGCCAAAGAAGATCCAAACTACGCTTCACATAAACATCGTCATGAATTCCTTCTTCCTTTTGCTGTTTTGCTTCCACCACGATAAAATCACACTCATGCACAGCTCTCTCTCTCTCTCAGTGTACTTCTAGAACAGTTTCCCGTCTAAAAATCTGTGTTATCTGTATTATTCGCTTGCCTATTACGCACCAGTCTACTGTTATGTACAGCGCCTGTCATGGTCCTGGGGTGTTAGACCCAGCCTTTTGTGTTTTATATTGGTATCATCTTATGTTTTGGGTTCATTCTTGTTTTCTTGTTCTTAGGGGTTTTGTGTTTAGTGTTGTGTATACCTACCTGTGTCCTCCCCCAGTGCTCTGTTCATGTCCCTGAGTTTGTGTTTGTGAATTTCCTGTTTTACTTTTACACTCAGTCAATAAAGCTCACTCGCAGCACAGCTTTTGCCAGCATTTGGGTCCTTTTACGCAACACAACACAACTGCCCGCACTGGCAGCACCGTCGGACACAGTTTGTTTGTTTGTTTGTTTTAAATTTAACTGACTTCCAACAAGAAAGTCTTATTTCTGCTGTTTAATATTGAAGAAATTGAAACCTTTTAAAATGATGACAGATTACAAACTCTCAGCTGTGTCTGTAATCAAACCTCTGTAACTTTGCTTCACTTCAGCAGCATCAGGTAATGTTCACATGTTGATTCATGGTTTTCTTCAGTTTTCCTTCTACTGCAGAATATTTTTAAGATTATCTGCTATAAAAAGCCAGAACAGGAAAATCTGCTTCATGTTTTTCTGTTTTATCCTCAGTTACTTTGACACAAAGACATCTGCTGTGATGCTCACACCTCTGATCAAGTCTCACAGTGTCAGCTTAGTTTCTATAGATACAAAAATATGGATATGTACTGATTAGTGATCAGAATGATAATATTTATGTCTGAGGCAAAATTTCCCTGATTCAAATCAAATAGATCGAATCAATTCAGGACCTTGTGAATCGAATCGAATTGATTCTAGAAATCAGTGACGACACCCAGCCCTAAATATTATACAACAATCTTATAACATGTTGTTATAACACTGCCTCCACATGATTATGTAATGAACCAGTGGACAGGTATGTTTATATATAATATATATGTACTGTGTATTTCTTATGTACATTTGAGAGCTGGGAGCAGAATTTTTGATGAACTGGTTTGGTTGGTCCTCTCTTCCTGCTCCATGTATCTGATCATGCTGCACACTGATTCGCTCTCTTTTACACAAAGTCGATGCCTTATAAACCACTGAATCAGGTATGTCTGTGAAGGTTCTCACTCATCCAGCTGATTACAGTCTTGCTCGTGTGATTAGGTAGAGGATCAACAGGGGGTCCACGACCCTCCCAAAGGACCTAAAGTTAGTTACTCTTAGAACAGAAGAAGCTTCTTGGATGAAACGTCTTCAAGAAACATAAAGTTCAGATGCTTTTCTTTCCAAGCTCCTTAGACTGAATCAGGTACTGAAGCAGTGGCGTGCTGACTAAAGATTTGGACGTCATTGGTCACGTGACTCTGTTCAAACCAAACCTCGGCACAGTGTTTCTGAAGCAGTGTGTTGAATTCTTTTTTTCTACACGTGCGCTTCGGCTTCAAACGGGCCATCACTACTAGTCGAGAGTTTCTGGGTGTTACAGTCTTAGTTTCTAGTTTGTCTTTTGTTTGCTTCTTTTAATGTTTCTTTGTACCTGACTTTGAGTTTAGTAAATCAGCAATAAAGCTGCTACTTTATTTCTGCTGCCTCCGAGTCCTGTGTTTGGGTCCTACCCATGCCTGCCACACAGCCAACCGTGACATCTACAGAAACGTCTGATTCTGAGACAGCTTGATGTCTTAAAATCCATTTCTTTTTCTAACATTTCTAACAGAACACACCCCTGTACAGCTAGTCTGATATAAGTACAATTCTACTGAATAAAGTTATCTGAGAAGGTAACTTGGATTGCCTGCATGTTCCTGTGTTTAATGCTCACAGTTTGTACATATCCCTGATGAACATACTGATGACACAAAGCTAACTGTGGAAACAGACACGCCGAAGGGGAAAACTAAGAGTCACAATAACAGAATATTAGAATAGTAATAATGATAATAATAATAATAATCAGCATCATCATCAGCACCTGTTTTCTGTTCATTTGTACCTGAAGTTTGAGTCCTCACACCAGAGTAGACGGCTCGTGGATCAGCAGGATGTTTGTCTGGAACACACACAGATTTACAGACATTCATAGAGGCAGTAGTTTTCAGCCTTCACTCCTTTTAACATAGATTTAAAGAGTACAGTATGTGGTTAGATAACATGCTTGTCT